>NW_013952648.1:312645-324844 GCF_001266775.1 Austrofundulus limnaeus | reverse complement strand
GAAAATATACTGCGGAGAACAAAGAAAACATGATTCGTGTAAACAAATGGGTAATGGTGAATTGAACACCTGTGGTACAATCAACTAACCCAACGCAGGTGAAGAAAAGGAGACAGGATAAAAAAAAACATAAAAAAAAATAAACCAGGAAGCACTAACAAAGACATATGTTTGCACTTGCCTGTTAGAGGATTGTTAATGTTCAGGTTGTGGTGTCAGCAGCATTAAACTTCAGTGTCTGTGTCGTGTTTTTAAAGGATGATTGAATGACTCGACAGCGACCAGCTGACAGGTAAACAGAACTCATGGATCCATGAAGGGAGGTTACTGTTTAGGAATGTAAGCAGCGTGAAGCCTGGTTTCCCAGGAAGCCCCACAACAATGAGGGGCTTACTGGGAGCTCTGTTTAAAGTAGGAGAAACTGGCAGCTTTATCTTCTCCAGTTAATGCTGGAGGAGTTACTTCACTTTTTATTTTAAGGTTGTTGTTGTTTTGTGGTGTTGACAAAGTGGAAGTTATTTCAAAGTCTATGAGATAGGACGATACAGTTGACCACAGTATTTAATTACTAAATGTTGCACATCAGCATCTTTAATTTAATGTGACAGCTCTGTCTACTCAAATGACATCAGTTTTTTAATTTGTGCTCTACAGGCAAGTTTCTTTCGCCTTAGCTCTGAGTGAAGAATGAATTTAACAATATTTTCTGGACAAGCAGACATTGTAACGTCCGAAAATTGTCTTTAATGGAAAAATTTGAAAACTAATCAAGACGTGACTGAAAGCTCCTRGAAGTAAGAGGCAGAGAAGAAGCACTTGAAAAGCCACAAAGCACCGGCTGAGGCTCAAAAGTCAAAGAAATGTCAGGCCAGTCAAACAAAAGGCTTTTGTTTTCCCAGAGGAATTCCAACACCAGAGGCAAAACCACGGGCAAATCCATATTAGACAAGTGAAAACACGTGAGAAATACTTTAAAACAAAACTGTTTTGGGTTCGTTTTCCTTCAGAAGAGAAGCATTTCGTTGCAGTTCAGAGCTGGTGATTAGGGGGGTAAAAAAAAGGACAATGTATGAAATGCAGGTGTGCTTGGATTCAAGTAATCCAGAGTTTTATTGGCTCTGGCTTCCCCTCAAAGGCCCATGACCACTTGAAATTCTTTACTGCAAAAACTCTGCAACTTCTGAAGCCTCTTTAGCAGAACAGAGGAGGAGCTGGGGCTCCATTTAGCCTGATTTCCTGTCTTTTAAAAGGCTGAATGAGCAGCTTTAGGCCATTGAGAGAGCCCTCACCTATAGGACTCTGTTTGATCTCAGCATCATAGCTGCACACAGGTTGAAAGAGAGCGGGCCCCCAATGCTAAGGCTATTCTTAATGAACCTCTTTGGACTGGACCAACCACAGGCCCCTAAGAAAATGTAATCCAGTTTTGGCTCAGTGACTTTCTAAAAGTCCCCATGTCTGCTTTATTTATCATCAGTCAATGTTATAGTGCTTTTACTGAAAAAAAGATTGACTAAACTGAGGCAAGGGCGTAACTTTAGGTCTACCATTGGGCGGGTTGTGCTCAAAAACCCTGCATGTCATTTTCAGAAATTATGCTTAAACCTATATGACATTGTACATTTTTAAATCAAGTCAAAGTTACCAAAGACCACAAAACAGTTGCATCTGTCTACAATTTCTATTGCTTTTGAGCAAATGATGCCATTTTATTGGGGGTTATATTGACTGGATCAAATTATTATGGGGTTCATACCTAGGCCTGTCACAATAACAAGTTTTATTGGGCGATAAATTGTCAGAAGTTATTGCGATAAACGATAATATTGTTGGAGACCAGTTTAAACTAATATAATGATATAACCCCCTGTTTACAGAAGTTTACATTTAAATTTACATAGTGCAAAAACAAAAAACACTCCTCTGTGCTAAGAAGTAAAAAAGAGGGATACACAAAGAAAACAAACAAGCAGGCAAATGAAAATTATTGTCTTCATTTTAATTTGTCATACGATTAATTGATTTGTTTATTGTGACAGGGCTAGTCATAACCCCCACTGCAAATTACGCCTATGACCTGAGGYTTACTTTACATATTTTATTTTAACGTAACAATAATATGCTGGGGTATAATTATTAATGATATTATTTTTCATATCAGTGACTGATCCTCTCAGTGTCTTTGTTTTGTTGTTTTAGCTAATCTGATGTAAAAACAGAATCAAAGCTTCATCAGTTTAACGTCAGTTGCTGCAGTTTGACAAGATAAGCAAAGAATGAAACGACTTTGAAACGACTTAGTTTACGTACTGCACYGAAAATCACAGCAAATGTGTGTACAATTTAACTAATCACATCMCCAACAGATGTCATTTGCATTTGTGAATAATGCAAATCCAAACGAGGAAAATAGGCCGATGGAATTCATTCGAAGTCCCGAGGATTGAGTGGAGCAGAAGCTCCACGATGTTTTCGGCTCGGAACGCTGAGAAGCGGCGTTGTTAACGAGGCACAACAAGCAGCGTTTACTCTGGCTTCGCTGTGTAGCAGCAGCTCGGCTTTTGTTCGAGTCGCCGCTGAAATCTTCCACCGTGCTCAGTTGGCCCTTTGTGTCCCCGTACTCCCTAAGCTCCAGTCCATCCCTTTGTTTGCTTTGGTGCAGTTTCCGTGGCGACTGAGCCCGTGGCCCCCCAATCAGAAGCCCATGCTACTGACAGGCCAAGGGTGGCAGGATGAGGAGGGTGTTGGAAAGAGGAAGCAAGCAGAGGAGACAAAGCCTTCTCTCTCTGACACATTTTTCTGCTGTACAAGCACAGATATGGATATTCTGAATTATATTTGTGCTGTTACGCACACACATCTACACATCATCAATTACAGATGACAACCTACTCTAAACTCAACTCAWCCATAATTCAAACACTGGTTGAGTCTGTGCAAATGGAAATGCAGACTCTGGAATCCATCTCCTGAGCCCATGGTTTTCAAACTGTGGTACAAGTACCACTGCTGGTACTCAGGATCCCTRTAGTGGTACTCAAGAGAATGTATTATGTTTAAAGTTGTAGATGAAGTTAATTACTTTACATAGGCTGAACTGTGATGTAAAGTTTTTAGTGGTTTTGAGTGAGCACCTACCCTCACCTATGGCCACAAACTTTGGGTAGTGACCGAAAGTACAAGATCGCGGATACAAGCGGTGGAAATTAGTTCCCTTAGAGAGAGTTTGAGAAGTTCAGTTAACRGGGAGAGACTCAGAGTAGAGTCGCTGCTCCTCCACATCGAAAAGGAGCCAGTTGAGGTGGTTCTGACATCTGATAAGGATGCTTCTTGGACGCCTTGGGAGGATGGATGGATAGATGGATCTCTTATTTGTATTCAGTTGTTGTGGGAGAAGGGTTTGGCCAGTTTGTTGGAAGGGAATATACAGTTCTAAGCCTGTACTACTGTTTATGTAACTCATGATGGTGGTACTTGGACAACATAGTATTTTCTGAGGTGGTACCTAATATATGGAAAATGGTAAATGGACTTATTGAGTAAATGGGCTGAACGTGTCGCACTTTCTCAAGCTCCATGGGGACCCCAAAGCTCTTTACACTCACACATTGATGGTGGTAAGCTACACTGTAGCCACAGCTGACAGAGGTGGGGCTTCCATGCACCAGCACCACCGGACCCTCCGACCAAGCAAGGCGGGTGAAGTGTCCGAGAACACAATGACTGAGACGGCTGGAACGGGGGATAGAMCTGCAATCCTCCYTCTACAYGACAACTCCCATAACCACTCCGTCACAGCCGCCCTATATATTATAAAATATATATTCTACTGTCAAGTAATTGTCTTTTTTACCCTTGTGTCTTCCATCCATCATCTATACCCATTTCTTCCTTTCAGGATCACTGGTGTCATATCCAGCAGTCACAGTGCGAGGTACACACTGGACAGGTTGCAAGTCCATCACAGGGCCACAAATGGAGACAAACATCCATTCACTTAACAATTAACCTAAAAGTCATGTTTTTGGTCTGTGGGAGGAAACCGGAGCGCCCAGAGAGAACCCATGCATGCATGCAGAGAACATGCAAACTCTACCCAGAAGTGTCCCCGGGCAGGTATTTGATCCGGCAACCTACTTGCTGAGAGGCAACAGCTCTACCAACTGAACCACCAGGCCACCACCCTTGTGTCTTCTAAAAATCACAGAAATTTGGTAAGAGTCATACTTTGAAATAACTACCACCTACTGTTGCTACAGGGCCTCCAAACCAAAACACTTTTTATTTAACAGGTTTACTCACCTCAAACTTTGCATCTGACCTGTTCTTAACTAATCACAMGGACATGGAAATCCCCCAAATACTATTTAGCCAACAGTGTTGTCCAGCAAACATGCACTTTTCGTAACCCGGAGGAGTAAATCTTAGCTCTGCACTTCAAAGGGGTCTTGAAAGGTGATCATGTTGTGCAACATCYGGCTATTGTCCCACCATTCCTCCCCCTTCTGCTCCTCGCCTCTTCTACATTATCAGGAATCTGGGCAGGACGATCATATTTCACCCTGCTGATTGACTTGCAGCCATGTTGTCACATCTCCTAACCTTTTGTGAGGCTTTAATCATCCGTTGCTGGCTCTTTGCTCCCATCCTGAAGCCAAAATACTGCTTTGGGGGATTTCTTTTTGCAGAAAAGTTTATTTCAGTGAAGGTTTTGGAAAGATTGTGTGACTGTTTTTACGTTGGAAGGGTTGCGTTTCAGACATAATGGTTTTATTTGACTTGTATTCTTGTTTTACTAAGAATAAAAGTACTGAATGTCTCAGATCTTTTATTAATAGCAGAGCTTATGTGAATTTTAGTTTTTAAAATACAATTAGATTATAGAAGGAATTTCACTTAAATGTGTTTCAGCCTTTTAGCTAGAAATAACTTCAAGGGTTCACAGCATGTTAACTCAGAACATAGTTTAAAGCCTAAAAGCCATAATGAGAGAAACTTCAAGCTACTTTTTTATTTTTTCGGTCAAGACTTCAATTGATCTCTTTGTGGTTCCATTCATGGAGGCTCAAATGACCTAAAAGACCAAGATGTGGATGTAGCTGAAATAAGGAGAAACTTTTTAAAATATCCCACTGCAAAATCACATTTTGATTTTAAAACCATTTGTTTTAAATCAAACTCTTTTCAAAGTCATTAAGTTTTGTTTTCATTGAGTTAATTTACAGCACTGGAATTTCACTTCGCAGCACAAGTTTGAAGTTAGGGTTTTGGAAACAATAATAGTGTTTGAATACATGCTAAATAAGATTGAATTGTTTGCTAACATTTTCCAAATTGAGTTTGTTGATTGTTACATCAGTCCAGACTTTCCAAACCAAATCATTTTTTGTGTTTGCGATTTTGATTCCTAAATGACCCTTCATGCCTGCGATCGTTTGTGAGATTGTAAAAGAATTGAAAGTGTCTGTAACGTTATTATTTTTACAACATAGCATATTACACAACAATGCACATTGGCGTGCACGCAATGATTGTGTAAAAATTGGTGGGTAAAAGCAGCTGGAAATATCTCTGTYAGCTTTCTGAGCAGGCGCTGTGATCCTCCTGGGGGTTTTATTGCACTTCTGTGCGGTAAACTTGTCAGCCTAATTCACCTGAGAACGCCATCTGCACACCATCAAGCGAGGCAAACAAACACGCTGCGTTGTGTTCAACAAAACGGCAGACCTCTAGGAGCAGTCAGACGTATTGACACATGGTCTGACAAAGAGCAGAACTTCAGCTGGAATCCCTTCCGCTCTTTCATTTGGTTTCCAATTTGGAAACTGAGCACTGCAGCAGATATTTGGTCAAATGTAGAAGAGTAAACATTTTAAACATCTTTGTTGTTTTCCTACTGTTAATTTATTTGTTTTTCAGTGATTTTTTTTTGGCCAACCACAGCACGGAAATGGCTGCACTGATCAACATGAAATTTTGCAGGAAAATAGTTGAGTCTGACCAACACTGAGCCAGCCAACGGTTTTATGATAGACCCCATATTTGAGGAGGGGGCTCCATCTAAAAAGGGGGTGTCTGGACATACAAAAATGCTTATAATTTTAAAACTATTCAACATAGGAGTTTCAATTTTTTTTGTTAGTTTAGGTCTGATGAAGGACTGTACATTAATCCCACCTATGAGCACACCTCCACCCCCGACAATAAATCTGTTGAGTTCTTGCGCATTGGTGCTTTGCATACATGCAGGGGTCATATATGTGATCCATTACATCCAAACGAGGATTAAGTCTAAAAGTTGTATGTGGAGAAATATGCAGATATAATGTTTTGATTGAAACGCTTGCAAAAATTACATTTTGTCAAAATATAACAAATAAATGTGTTATCAATGTATCATTTCAATGAACTATCTGAAATATTTTTTTGAAGCAGTTTTTGGAGCAGTAGCAACCAAAAACCTGATTTTGAGGAAAAACGCCTTCAAATTTTAAGATTTTCCCTGTGAGCTAACAAAGTTTTTGTTTCTTTCCAGCTGGGAAATCTCAACATTCAAATACAATGAGTTTTCTTTTTTTCAAATGACATAAATCAGAGGTTCTCAAACTGGGGTCCCAGGACCCCCAGGGGTCCATGAGAGGTATCTTTGGGGTCCTTAAAATTTTTTATTGAATTGTTAATTTGGTTTTTCTTTTTAAAAATGCATAAAGAACAATGAACCAATAAAACAAACATAATAAACTTAATGAATATATAGTATATTCCCATGGCATTTAGGGGTTGAAATGACAATAAACTATCTTTTAAAACAGCATGGGGTTTATGGGGGGGGTCCCTGGAATTTTTTTGTCCTTGCAAAGGGTCCCCAGACCCAAAAGGTTTGAGAACCCCTGACATAAATAAATCCTAAAATTAGGATTTAGACCAAATATTTGTGTATTATTGTAACCAACAAGACAAATTAAATAATATCTCTGGATCTACTAATGATGTCAGGATGATCTAAGTATCAACATGWAGCTTTTGAAGCCAAGAATCTGAAAATATGATTAGGTCATTTTGACCAAATTTGACTTAATCCTCATTTCAATGTGATGGGTCGCATATGCTACCMCTATGCTGTATCTAGTTTGTTATATGTAACTTGTATATTAACTTAAATCATAACTGTGTTTAAATTTGGTTTTTGGYAAGCATTTCTAATAGATAAACTGAAAGTGAGCTCCATGATTTAATCACAWTAAAACATCAGCTCTTATGAAAKACTGTTTAACTGAATCCCTTTCCMTTTTGTTCATTTGTTTGTTTTCAGTTTAAAAGAAGAATAAAAAAACTGTTTTTTTTATTTTTCATCTGTGTCTCAAAGATTAATTTAAAACACAACTTCTGATTATTCACAGTTTTTATTCTGTGCTGTTTTCATTTCCCCAGAGTCCTACATTCAGGAGGCTTATCTAAATGCAAATGTCTCCATGTATGTAAGTAAAGGCATCACAAACCAAAAATTCCTCCTTTGTTCTCACAGTGATGGTGGCAGGTGTTTGAGGTTTTAGAGCATAAAACAGACATCTCTCAAAATCTCATGTTTTATGTCTAGAATATGCAAAGGAATTGATACAACAGACAAATATTTTAGATTTTAAATCAAGCAAGCTGGGCTCTTGGCTGCACATTACATTGAAATGTTCTATTTTTTGTCTTCCCTCTTTAGAGAAGAGCGATAACGATGTTTCCCCTGTCACAAGACGAGATATGAGATATAACGTCTGATCATGATGGAAGCTGGCTTTAAAGGGCATGCATGAGATATTTAATAAATCAAATATTGTTCTGTTTTGATGAGGAGGCTTGTTGGATAAAATACAGAAGCTGATCAYTCGTTGTTTTGAAGGTCTTTCACAATAAAATCTTTTTTATCATTTGTCATACATGAGAATCAGTTACATTTTTTTTCACATTTTGTACAAATGTTCTACGGGAAAACTCATGTTCTCCTCATCGTGCATTAGTCTAACACTTACCAGGCCTGGAAATCACCTGGCTGCCGATAAATGCCCTCGAGGAATTTGTGGCTCTTCTGAAGTCAGCGAGGCAAGCAAGAGTGAAAGCCCTCCTCTGGGCCCTTCACTCACTGCGTTGTAAAACATCTCTAATGGAATCTGACCTTCACTGCATTCCAGTGTTGGTTGAGTGTTGGCTGCAACTGCAATGAAACCCCTGACTCAGTTTCCCAGACCTATTATTGCCCAGTAATCTACTRGCCAGTTACAGCAAAAAGTAAATGTAGTCCTTAAATCATGAATGAGAATAAATAAATAAATAAATACTTTTTTAGAGTGTAAACTTGATGTTTCTCTGACTGTGGCAGCTAAGGTTAAGCTTGAGGTTGGGCTAACAGTAAAATCGCATCCTGCTTTGTCACGTTGATGCTTTTGCTTGATTATATATTTTTTTGTGTCTACCTGTTTTAACCTAAAGTCTCTCAGGTTCTAAACCTGCATTTTTCAAACTTGATACTTGAAGCAGCTGATATTGCATTTAAACACCAAAAAGCAGTGATGTTTTTGCAATAAACCTCAAGCTGAAATAAATAAATAAATAAATAAACAAATAAATAAATAAATACATAAATAAATAAATAAATGTTGACTCTTATTTCTTACACGAAAATAAGTCCTTCAGCCAGGGCCAGCCTTATCCAATTTGGCACCGTGGGCAAGACTTAATATGGTGCCCCTCGTGCAATTTACTAAATCTCACTGCTGATTTACAAACATTCAAATACAAAAATGAATAGTTTTGTTTTTGACTTTTATTTAAATGGTTAATATAATTCGTTTGAAACAGAATTTACGTCATACTTACCAAATTTTGATTACATCGATGAGGAACACCTGGTCATGTAAACCAGCAGCTGTGGAGTGAAGCAGTTCTAGGGGGATCCTGGGGTATACTCCCCCAGAAAATTTAGAGAGCTGCTCAAAATTATGCATTTTTCAAGAGCACTTTACTAGACTAGATTAATTATACTCATAGAAAAGTATAAAATATGTGTCGTTTTGTCACCCATTTGAGGCGCCTCTTTGACGGGCAGTGCCATTAGCATTTGGCTACACTGCCTATGCTTTGTGTCGGCCCTGCCTTCAGATCTCGCTTGGTGTTATCTCTTAAAATCAGTTTCTGAGCCTTGTGGTCATGGGTTATAAAGACAGCTAAGTATCACATGTTTTATTGTGTCACTGTCATGAGGTATCTCATTCATGACTTTCTAACAAACAACCATGATTTATTGACCTCAGAACTTTGGATTATGAAAGTAACCCCAGTGTCACCAGACAGTCTTCGGACAGGAAACAACAAAACAGAATGATTTGGTGTTCAAGATAATTCATAAATTTGTTAAAGAAATTTACAGTACTTCAAAATATATTTATGAATACCCCAAATAAACCTTGTGTGCACCACAAAAAGCATCTTACATGCTTTATATTTTATATGTATGCATGGTTATTAGATTTTTCATAACTGTTTTCAGTTCAGTTTTTATGTTTTGTAATTTTTGTGTGCAAATTATGTAGAATTTACACACACTTCTTCTGTGATGCTACTGCAAATGTGACCCATCATATTGAAAGGAGCATTAATTCAAATTGGTCAAAATGACATAACTACATTTTCAGATTTCTGGCTTTAAAAGCTACATTTTGATACCTGGATCATTCTGATATAAGCTTATTCAGAGATATGACTTAATTTGTCTTGTTGGTTAAGATAATGCATTACTGTTTGATATAAATCCTAATTTTATGTAAATTTATTGAGTCATTTTTAATGTCCATATAAAGAAGAAACCTCAGATAGTATTTGCATATTAAGATGTCCCAGTTGGAAAGAAACAAGAAGGAAAAATTCAAAATTTTAAGACGTTTTTCCTCAAAATCATTTTTTTGTTGTTGTTGCTACTGCTCACAAAAATGCTTCAAAAAAGTTTTTTTAGGATTATACTTCAGACAGTTCAATAAAATGATTCATTGACAAGGCACTAATTCAGTTTATTTTGACGAAATGCAATTTTTGCACACATTTAAATTAAAACCCTATATTTGCATATTTCTCCACATTCCACTTTGTTTCGATGTGATTGGTCACAAATGTTAAATCTTTATTTTCTTAAATTGTACTCTTTTGGAAAACATTATAAGATTTCGTTTTATTTTCTCAGTTTTACATGTTTGTTTTTTGAATTTCTAGGAATTATTATTTTTTTATTATTCTCTTAATGTGACCACAGCAGCATCATCTGACTGGAAGCAGCACCGTCTGATCGCCACACACTGTTACTTCATTTATGCATGCTCCTCACACTGCTGAGGCTTCATGTTTTACAGGGAGGCGAATCCCTGCGATGTGGGCATGTTTTATTCCCCGAATGTTTAAGTCATGAGGCAGTTTCACAACTCAGTCAGTGTGTGTAGGCATCCTTCGCTTTGATTTTCTTTTCCTTTAGGCTTCGAATCAGTCCCTTCTTTTTTTTCTCACACTACATTCTTTCTTTGCCTCGTCCGTCTCCATCCTCRAAACAACAACAATAACTACGGCTCGGAACATTCTAGAGACAATTTGGTCTGAAAGCTTCCCAGATCAGGGGCAGAAATATAACTCCGGTTAAACAAGCACTTAGAGAATCATGGGAAAATGCTGCATCGTGGCCAAATYCACATTTGGAAAGGTTCYGATTTAGGAACATTTCTCAGCTGCTCAAGCAGAAATAATCTCGTCGGCTGATTTACTTTCACAGCTGGACCAATTAGGGACTGTGTGTGTGTGTGCCCTTGTTTTTGCTACTTGGTGGGGACAATTTTTCAGGAAAATACAGCCTCGAGGGGACCGAAGGCTCCTTGTGGGGACCATAGCCTGGTCCACACAACTTCGGAGGCTGATTTTGGGTTGGGGATTGGTTAGGACCAATGTGTGAATTGAGTTTAGGTTAGTTTTAGGGTCAGGTTAATCACCTGTGAGGTTAATTTTAAGATAAATGGTCTGAGTTAGGATATAACATTTCCAAAAAAATAAATGGAAGTCAATGAAAAGTCCCCACAAGGATAGAGAGACATAATAGGTGTGTGTGTGTGGGGGGGGGGGTTCCTAAAAAAGGCAGCCTTGTGGGGACCAAAGTGAATCGTGTGGACCAAGGCCAAGTCCCTACTGATTCGCATTCAAATTACGGGTGTGGGGTTAGGTTTAGGACCAAGGTTTAGGTTAGTTTTAAGGTCAGGTAAGTACCTGTAAGGTTAATTTTGGGGTAAATGGTCAGGGTTAGGCTATAAACTTAAGAAAAATGAATGGAAGTCAATAGGAGGTCCCCACGGGGTGGATTCCAGTTACATGCAAAACAATAAGGCTTTACTATAACATGATGTACATGTAAAAAAACAATAAATGAGTTATAATTGCACATAATGTATAATGATTGAATTAGACAATTTAGAGGTTAATTGATAACTCTAAATTGTCCCTGGGTGTGAGTGGGCGAGTGAGTGGTTGTCTCGTTTGTTTCTGTGTGTGACACTGTGATGGACTTGCGACCTGTCCAGGGTGTACCCCGCTACTCGCACTGTGGCTGCTGGATATGGGCACCAGTGTGTACAWATAAAATGATGGCAAAACATGACTTTTTCATGCTTGATTAAAATATTTGCTTTGATTGTGATCTTTTTGGGTAAAGTGAAGCTGAAAATGCTGTTTTTGTTGCATGTCCTGATCAGTAATCCAGTTAGAAAAAAAGTAGGTCCTCTAGATGGGTTCTTTAACAAAATGTTTTGTCTCTCCTCCAAGAGACTTCAGGTTTTGTATTTGGTTCACCCCAAATATCCAGTCCACTGGCACAAACAGAGTAATGTTGAGTATGCTGTTAAGTGGAGGACTGTAATCAGTAATACATCAGGGAAACAAAGCAGTCACTGTTGAAAATAATGGGCCAACACAGAAGAGCAACATCATCAGGCCAGGTCTCTGCAGTTTACACTCATCTACAGGCCAGGACTCTGCAGTTTACACTCATCTATAGGCCAGGACTCTGCAGTTTACACTCATCTATAGGCCAGGACTCTGCAGTTTACACTCATCTATAGGCCAGGACTCTGCAGTTTACACTCACCTATAGGCAAAGATTCTGCAGTTTACACTCACCTATAGGCCA
>NW_013952648.1:305097-308397 GCF_001266775.1 Austrofundulus limnaeus | reverse complement strand
AGTTTACACTCATCTATAGGCCAGGACTCTGCAGTTTACACTCATCTATAGGCCAGGACTCTGCAGTTTACACTCATCTATAGGCCAGGACTCTGCAGTTTACACTCATCCACAGGCCAGGACTCTGCAGTTTACACTCATCTACAGGCCAAGGTTGTGCAGTTTACACTCATCTACAGGCCAGATGATGTCACTGACTGAAGAAGTCTCTTGGAGGAAAGATGAAACATATTAAAGAAGAATTCGTCCATTGGACTCACTAAATATTTTAAAATGTTTTTATTGCAGTGTTGAGGACTTATGATGCTAATTTGGGACTAAAAGTTTGACATAAAAATTTATTCTACCATTTAACCTTTGCTTTAAATCTGGGAACAACTTTTCAGCTCAGTGTTAAAGAAAGCGGGGTTTGTGCTCTGAATTTATGATTTTATGATTCAAATTTTGATTTTCTTCTTTCACATTAAGTTTGAAAAACTGTTAAAACATTTAATTCTCCTACTTTAAGCACCGAAAAACACTTTCTTTTCCTACAGGTTCTCAGCTTGTTCTCTGCCTCACACTGCGCTCTGAAGTTGAGGCTTCACTGCTGTTTAATGGAGCAGAAAGAAGCAGCCATGAATGAAACACAGCCAGGCGGAAGGTATCATACGTTCCTGAAGGTGTTCACATGCATCTCACACATCTCACACAAGAATGTGACACATAATGATGAATAAGAAGCGCCAGAGCCCGGCTTTATATCACCTTCTATTTACTGTAAAACAGAAAGATTTCCTTGTTCTGCAGAAGAAAGAGTTTCTGCCTCAGAGACAGAAGGAGAAAAATACAGCGTAGAAGCGTTTTTGTTCTTTGGATTTTGTGCGATCTTAAATGGATGTCTAGAAGGTTTTATGAGCAAAACTAGATTAGGAGGAAGAACATCCGTGCCTAAATACAGCCGTTTCCAGTTTCACACTTTCCTTTGTGCTRTAATCTCTAAATAAAACTGAGTCTGAGAAGAAAATGTCAAACCASCTCTGTTTACATTTTCATTTGCTTAACGGTTTCTTTGTTATGTTTTTTTAAAACCACTTCTATAGAAATATTATGTTTGTTTAAAATCTTATTTTATACTAYATTATATTAAATTACTGCTACACTGTTTCCTCCACATATTTACAAGCTTAGAAGAACCTCATTTGTCATTTTCTTAGTTGAAATAAAATGCATTGAAAAGGTGTTTGTATCATTTTACCAGTGCCAGTTACTTGAAGATATTTATTTTCAAACGAGACAGAAGACAACAGAAATAAAGCATCAGAAATAGGTCACAAATAAAGACCATAGTTTTATTTATGCAATGTGTTTAATGTAATATAAACTGATGAAAGTGGCAAATATTAGTTTCATAATTATCACCACTCCTCAAGAACATGGCAGCCATCTTGGATTTCAGTTAGCTTAGCATCTTAGCTCGGGTAAAGTGATCAAAATGACTCCTTTCATGGCTGTATTCTTGTATGGTTTGTGGTCCTCCCGGTGGGGTTTGATGCTGTTTTCCTGAATTTATACACATCTAGAGATGCATCCATTCTGGCCTTTCATGGTGGAATGTTGTGGATTGTGCTTATTTGACTTCTATGTTCACATAAAAAGCATCATTAGGCGGTCACAGCTCATTTTACTTTATTAACCCAACAATACTGCTGCTCAGTAAAACACAGTTTAACTTCAAAGGTTCGGAGTAAAATCTYCTCTTATTTCTACTGAGAAGCCGTAGATGTCACTCTGAGTTTGTTTTACTTTRAGAACTTATGTAAACATGGTTTATTTTAGACATATCTGCACGTTAAAGAGCATTATTTGCAGCTTCTTCGGTTTCTTTCTTCCATTTCTTGGTATTGTGGTTATGTGAGGTCACCTGTGCAGCAGTTTCTCTTGACTGGTTCCAAGGCCTCCAGGATTTAATTTGAGCTCATTGAGGGCTCTCATGATAGAAACGTGGCTTCCTGCCACCGTTTCTTAGATACAAGGAGTCTGTTTGGCTGTYAGTTTACAACAGGTCTTCATTTCTGTGTTCAAATACACTACATCCAGCAGACCAGCTGTTCTTTGTCTGCGTCCCAGSTTCTGGAAAGACCCTCTAAAGAAAGCAACCTGAACCTGTTTTATGCTGGAACATCTTCACCAGATAAGGAAAATTTATTTTGTAATAAAAATGAWTTATCATGATTTATTTACTGGATATAGTTTCATAGTTTTATACGTTTCCTGCAAATAAAAACTCAAATGAATTCTACAAATGTAGTGTCATTAGTTATTGCATGCACTCTGGATAATTTCAGACAGTAAGGACCAGTTAACAGACAATAAAGCCCCCCCTCGCACCACTACTCCCATTAATTCACAGTGTTTGCAACCCAAACCCCCTCGTCATGCTCAACYTGCCGTGACAGTTCTCACACTGGAAGCTGAATGAGCCCGGATGAGTCTGCGTTTTGGATGTGCACCAGGTTCTGATGGGTTTTTATGGTTAAAGTTCATCCTAAAGCCAGCACCGTGCCAGGATGTTGGAGGGAAACTCCAGGAAAAGGACGGGAACTAAATGTTTTTATTCACACAATAACTAAGTTTAGTCTGCTTGTCAATGAATGATGAGTTTGGTAATAAATGATGAATGAAACCCGCCTGCAGTTTTAAATGACTTTACTCCTGGTTTTGATTTGAAGAATTAATCTCTGGTTTAGAAACGGGGGGACATTGGATTTTGATCCGAAGCAGAAGCACTGGGAAAAGTTTATTAAAGGGATCCACGATTATTTGTAACATTAGACTTTATTTGATAAACATTTATTTTAAATGTAAAATAAAGACCGTAAAAATACTATAGTATTAGTATTTTTAGTTTAGTGGAACAAGTTGACATGCGGTAACTTGGTTAGGTAAATTCAACACTTAATGTTTCAGAGCGCACAAACAACTCCTTCCATGATGAGTTTGGTCATATTTAAATTTGTAGAGTGTATTARAGTTTCATATAAAGAAGTAAAAGTAGCATTTTCATGTTTTGAATGTAATGCCATATTGAAAATAAAACTCAGTATAATTACAAATTTTCTAAAAAGTACTGTAACAAAGTAAATGTACTCAGTTACACACCTCTATTCATGTTTTAGTCCAGTGTTATAATATATTAGAACAATCTGATGTAGATGATTAGATTTTATTAAACAGTATTCAGTAGAGGTTTATAGTACAGTAACTAAGTACATTTACTTTGTTACAGTACTTTTTAGAAAATTTGTAATTATACTGAGT
>NW_013952648.1:303024-304962 GCF_001266775.1 Austrofundulus limnaeus | reverse complement strand
CCACCTAGGCTGTATTGTTGAGTGCAGATCCACTGAGAAACTTGCTGTTTCAGCAAAATTTAACAAAAAAAAAAACTGGACTTTTGAGATTAAACAAATGTTCATAATTATTTTAAATGAATTAGAAGTTAAAAAGGGCATGGACATTTCTCTTTTCTTTGTATCGAAAAAATATCGAACCTTGAGACTGAAGTATCGAACCAAATCGTGAATTTTCTGTATCGTTGCATACTGAATGTCCGAACTCATCATGAAAGTAGTTGATAACGCGCTCTAAAAAAATGAAGTCTACTCAACCAAGTCATCTCAACTGGTTCCATTAAACCTAGTAGAGTAAATATGAAGCAAAATACATACTTTATTAAAAGAAAATACGTATATTACTCATTTTACTCAACTTGGTTTAGTGGAACCATTTTGGTTCAGTAAAATTCAACAGTTTATTTCTTAGTGTGAAAAAGTAACAGTTTTATGACTTTTACTCAAGTACTTTTCTCATCAGTGAAATTTATCTTTAACAATGTCATTATCTGTTAAGGTATTTTTACTTTCACTTCTGGTATTGGATAAACAATGCATTGTCTAAAAAAGTGCACCAGCTCATGCATCAAAGTTTGTCAGTGTCTTTATCCACTGAGGAGACCAGGTTTTGCTGTATTTGCACACAGTAAATAACGTCCAGCGAGGCAAACAGATAGCTCTTCAGGGGTCTTTTTTCTGCTCGGTGAGACAAAGCACTCTGCCCACATTTGGCTTCACTCGGCCAACTCTGGAAAGCGCCTCTTGCCTGTAGTACAGCAGCCAAAACTGCCTGTCAGCAGCTTGTTTACTTTAGCCTCAGTTTATTGCTGACTCTCTCAACTTAGTGCCAAACGTTGGCTCTTTGGTTCATCACTTGCCTGCTTTCTTTGCATAAGATATTTCACACTTTGGTGTTCCCATTATGATGGACCAAAGCCCCAGCGTCGTCCCATTGAACAGTTTAAACACACAAAACATCAGGATCGTCTGTATTGACACAAGCACATTTTGCTCATATTTCAGTGTGGCCTTGTTCTGACASATAACAACAAAAAAAGCTTTTATAGGATTTTTTTTTTTTTTTGCACAGCAAATAATTTTGGATATTTATTGTATTAAAACAAGACTTGTGTAAAAGTCTGTAGGTAAAATAAGAAAAACTACTCCAACCCAGAGAGTGATGTCAGAAAGCTATAATATACTGTATGTTTTAAATTCAAACMAAACTGCATTTTGTAGTTTTTATAATTTGGTTTCCGCAATTACATCAAATCTCAAATTGAGTCATTAAAAGTAATTTAAAAAAAGAAAAAGCAGGCAGTTTGCTAGGTGCTCTTTTGTGTTCCAAATATCCCCCAAATCTTCCACAAAAGCCTCCAAGGAGACTTTTAGTGATTAAAGAAATAATTGGTCTCATTCAATGATTTTTTTTTTAGTGGATTGCATTTTTTTCAAACAAGTTGTAAAAGCTTTTGAGTTGTTGAGGATTTAATCGTTCACTAGGAAACGGTAGATTGTTACAATCAGTATCTGAGGATTTTCTTTTTCATCTGAAAGAAAACAAGTTCAGCTCTAAAGTGTACTTGAACTSGAACTCTGCAACCACTGCAGCAGAGGAGAACTTTAGCAAAGAGCTGAAGGGGATCGTGTTAACCAGCAGTCTTTCTATTTAAAGAGTAACTTACCCCAAAATTAACATTTTTTAGCTGATAAACTGTCTAGAATGTGTCTAAAATGTTGTATAGTACTGTTTCTGTGCTAATTTTGATGTTTTTGTGCGTATTTGTTCAAATCTGTAATATTTGGTCTAAAAACGTGTTTTTGCTGCTCATATGGATAGAGCAGTGGAACTGCAGGCTAATTTGCATATTGGTTAACGGCTCTCCACGGTGACATGCTTTTCCACGGTTTCATCAC
>NW_013952648.1:298977-301643 GCF_001266775.1 Austrofundulus limnaeus | reverse complement strand
GCCGGTGGGTTGTACCAAAAGGGGCTGCCAAGCTGACGCTGAGAACATCGGTGACGCAATTTTTGTCATGAGACTCCGACAACCCGTGCCGACGTTGGCAGTTTGAAGGGAGTATGAAGAGAGCTTAAAGGCTCCAGCATGTTGCTGCCGAACTGCCGAAATCGTGCCGAACTGTRYCAGTTTCATGACGAAAATRGTGRCAGTTCTGTTCGCATTGCCGACATTTCAGCACCTCTTCTTCTGCTCCCATGGATTTTTACACCAAAAGATCGCTGATTCGCTCATTTTGCTGTCAATCAAAAAGGGATTCAGCCTCAGACAGATCATCCAATCATCTGAGAGTCCAGGCCAGCCAAGGCCAGCTCCTGTGCTTCTATTAGACAAACATTTTAAGCTCCACGCACCYACAGGTGTTCCTTAGACATAATTTACAACATGACGTCAAGAATAAATATTACACATAAAACATATTAGGCTACTGTGAAGCAGACAGCTTTAGTTACCACCTGAATTAGCAGCTGTGTTTGCCCTTGTTTATTGGTCGACTGTGTTTTTTTTTCCCCTTTGGACGAATTATAAGAAAAGCCTGAACTATCAAGTTGGGGCTTTTTTAACTTTAGTTTATAGAGAAAGTTTTCTTTATTCAAAAATGTTTGTATTTAATAAAATATGTGAGCAGCCTAGGCATGCTAGTCGCTATTGTCTCCAATGCTAACATCAGCTTATCCATGCTAGTTGCTAGCCTGCCTTTCCGATGCTAACATAAAACAATAGTCTCCTTTTCYTTTTCCAGTGRCGGCCTCTCAGTTACCGGTGCCAGCCTGTCATTAATCAGATCAAAAGCTGGTTTAGGAATAGATATAGCCTTCTGCTATAAGAATATAGCAACTTGTTGCACAATAGTCTAAATTTTGGCCTTCATACTGCGCCATWTAATAAAACAAGGCATCATCTCCAGAAAATCTGTTTTTACCCAGGAGAAACTCACCAAGAAAAAAAAAACAAGGTAAAATGTTGGCAAAGTGTATTTCAGGGGAATTCAGAACAAGACCAAGCTCAGCATAACTAAAGATGAGGTCAAGTTAAAAAGAAACATGAAAGGGTCAAATCTGAATCWCAAACTTGAATCTTTTATTCATATACAGTAACCATATGCCGAGCCTCAGGTGATGACACTCCGTAAAGGCAGAAACATGTCAAAACCTTTGCATTTTAATTGCTGTCTGCTGATCTGATCCAGACTCCCTCTGTGCTTTTATGCTGCTGTCTCCTCCTTTGCTGAATAACTTGCATTCCCTGCGCGCTGCATCGCCTGGTATTATGTAGCATGAGTGCGGGCAGAGGCCTGGCAGTGCATGAATAGGGTCAGTTAGATTTCAAACCTTTCCTGATGAAAAGAGCCCTGGTTGCGGTTGGAGACACTGGAGCTGCTCCCAGCAGCTTCACAAAGGCTAGCTTTCAAAAAGGAAAGACGATGAGGGAAAGGTTAGAGGGTTTCTTTTTTTTTTTTTCTTTTTTACTTCAGCTTCAGTACAAACCAAATGAAGGCTTGTTGGGAAGTAGGAGAATAGGAGGAGCGGGTTAACATGATAGAAGTGAACTACAGAAAAAATAAAAAGATTTGTGGATTGAAGGAAAATATCTCAAGAATGGTGAGGTTAGGTTCAGATGAGAAGACGAAATGGGGGAAATGGAAACATTAATAACACAGATTACAATCTTTTTTTCCATTTGAGCAACGATTTTAAGGCTGAGCTGTAAAATGCWGCTGCTACATACTGCAAGTATTTTTCTACAGCACCACGTGGTTAGATTGAAATATGGAGGAACGAGCGTGAATGTGTAACATAAATTCATAAATACACCCTTATTTCAGATACRGTTCATCTGCTGCAGCWATTTTTTAGAAGTCCCTGACATAAGCTCACATCCTTAATGAAAGAAAAACTAATAATTTTTTTTAGCCAAACATTGCATCACAGAAATGTCATGAGATGTTCTGTATATCACAAAGTATCATTGTACACTTGCAGGTTGCATGAGATTAYAAATACTTCTGGACATTTTAATCCCAAATCGCAAAACACACTCTTGACAGATGCAGCGCCCCACAAATCCTCCAGAGATCTACATTCAGCTATGAAGTCCTGGCTCAGCTTTATGAAATTGTCTGCKTTTTAATGGAAACTGCTCAAAGAAGCTCACTCATTAGCATAGTAACTGCTCCATATTGCTCAATTAAATAAAAATAAGGTGGTTAGAAGGTGAGGAAAATCTCAAAATACGTAACTCTGGGGTGTCACAAATATCATATACCTTTGGTCTTTTTTTAAAAAAAGTGAGCTTTTGTCTCTTTTCTTTTTTCATTAAGACTGTGAGCTTTTGTCCGTACACCAATTTTTAAGCCCGGCACTCTTTCCTTTGTCCTTCTCTTGTCCACTTTACTATTTTTTTTAATTTATTTTTTTTTGGTAGCACATCCTGCATATTTCTTGTGTGACCTGCTAACCCTTACTGATACTGGTACTACCATACTACGGGGTACCGTTTGTAAAGTTATACAGTCAAAAATTACCACCAAAGTTTTTGTTTTATTTAGCCTTTTATAAGAAAAAAAAAGAACAGATTTATTTTTCAGTCAGTTTTTTCACCATAAGATTCATACA
>NW_013952648.1:289086-298534 GCF_001266775.1 Austrofundulus limnaeus | reverse complement strand
CTAAATATTTAACTTAAATATTTAGGTGGCTAGCTAAATATTTAACTTAAATATTTAGGTGGCTAGCTAAATATTTAACTTGCAACCTAAATATTTAACGTAACAAAAATATTGGTGGTCATTTTTGACTGTGTAACTTTAGAAACGGCACCCCGTACAACAGTTTAGCTCAATATCTCATAAACACATAAAGATAAAGCCATTAATATGGCCTTTATGAAGGGGGTTGGCTCCAAAGACTAAGCAAGTAGATGTACAGCTAATGATTATTTTCTGTCTATTTTCTTTCTTGTTTCACTGGAATCATCCATTAGTTTCCTAAAACAAATTACATTGTATGTAATAGATAAAAAGAATGCAATGCATCATAATAGTTGGTTAGTTTGGACCTAAARCCAACGAGAAACCTTTAGATGAACTAAAACATCAACTGCTCTGTTCAAATATCCACCAGAAGCCACGCCAGAGGCACTTACAGCTGAATATCCCAATAATGACCATGATTTTGGGATGAGATGTTGAGTGAGTGGTCTGGTCATTTAAATGAAGAGCTCAAAAAGTAGAGAATAATTTGCAAAACAGCTACGACTAAAATTTCTAAAATAAGAGGCAGCCTGAAAATAACAGGGGTGATAACTGAGATGATGAGAGCCTGAAAGGCAGAGAAGAGTGCAAGAAAACTAAATAACAAAGAGGAAAGAGTTGAGTGTCAGCTRGTAGCTAAAATGAGCTACAAGATGTGAAAGGAGGAAAACAAGCAGAGGAAGKSATTTTAAWGAAAAGGGAAGAAAARATARTGTGAAAAACGGGAAGAGTAAAGGATTGTGGTAAATGGTGCAAGAGAATGCAGAGGGACCAACAATGGTAAGCAAAAAGAAAAGGGTGACAAGACGTCAAAAGGAGAGTAAAAAGGGAGATGAACCAAATGAGAGGACGGYGRGAGTAAGAGCAACAGGAAAGGCTRCCTGCTTTAAAATGCCAGCTCACACAAAAGAACAGGTGTTTGGTGGTTTAAGGTTTCAGGCAGGGAGAGCTGACGGGATAACAGGGATGCTGACATTTGTGGACAACAAAGAAGAGCCTGTTCATGGACGTCACGTCAATTTAAAGAAAAAAATATGCAGAAAACAATAAGATATTAGAAGCCATGTGAGGATGATGGCTATGAAATGTTATTCACTCGTCATCATCCGGTCCGTCTTTATTACACTTTTCCAAATACTGACAAATGAGAGGCTTTTATAATTTAGGTTTCTCCCGCTCAAACAGAAAAAACGAGGCGTTTGTCTTAAAAGGACATCTTTATAAGTCAGTTTTCTGGCGCTGGTTGAATGATCTCAGCTCCGTGGGGAAATCTAACACCTGAAAAGTACAGCCTCCAATGGAAACAAACGAGTGTTTTAAGTGTCACATGTTGACAGGTAAGAGGCCCGGCCTTCACAGCTCATTTGTTGCCACTCTTTGTCAGATGGTCGTGTCCATTTGCAACTCAAGGCCACAGCGTGTGTTGCAGACACACGCTTGCAGATTATTTTATTTATTTATTTTGTTTGTWCAACGCTGATGAGGACGGTGTTACCGTGGGACRGGAGAAGGAGGCTCGTCCTTGATGCCTCAATGCCGTTGATTTTAAAGCGTTCAGCACTATTAGCTGCAAGCCTGCTCCTAACTTCTGCAAACTCATTCCAAGTTCTCCTYCTTAGGTGAAAGTCAACATCATCAATAATGAAGTTCGCCCGTTCTTAARGAATGAAATTGACTGCAGTATAATTTCTCCCAATAATATTTTCAGCGTCTATATTTCCACGCTTTGGAGCTCGTCTGTTTGCAGTGACCTGAAACAGGCCTTAATATCAGCGAGCGGCAAAGATGATGAATATTATTCCAGGTAATGCTGRTGTACATCACTGTCGCCGCTAACAGATTAGCATGGATTTGTTGGATGTATGCTGGTGTACATTCTGAGTCACCCAGATCATAATAAGAAATATTTAAAAAAATATAAAAAATTGACTTTTATTCTGCAATTGAACTGCAAAATGAACGTCCCTTTTTATTTATTTTTGATTTGCTTGATGTATGAGAGCCAGATTAAATAATTTGACTCTTAGAACATAATAGTTACCCCAATAAGAAAATTTCTATGGCGTTTTCTGAACTATTACATCACAGTTAGCCTGGTCCTTGCCTTCCTACTCAGTTCCGTTCAGTTCTAGTTTCCCTTCACCGCTCCATCTGGCATTTCTCCCATAGACAAGGATTTCGCTGGCAGATTTTTAGCCGAGCCAATCAGAGAACAGAACGTCGATTTTCTGGGCAGTGTCTGCTTGTAGTTTATTTTACCTGGGCCAATCAGCAAACAGAAGGCGYAGTTTTGAACATCGTTGATTTTCTGCGCAATGTTTGCTAGTTAGTTTAGCATACGGCAGTGGAGGAAGTGAATGAAGCCAGTCCGTGTTGATAAGGTTTCCAAATTAAATTAAATTTGTCTGACAAAGCAGCAGCTCTCATTTACAGTCGTCTCATTCGGCTCGGTACTTTTCTCCTCTCAGTAGGGTTGTTTAKWYCGCMRGCGATTTCCGGTTAGCTTCTTAGCTTAGCCTCCTTCACAGCGACACACACACACACTTCAGCAGAGGCCACGCCTCCAGCAAGAATTGCTTCTCTGTAACAGCGAGTCCAGACCCTCGTACGAAGCAAAGTGAAGGACAAGGGTCTGGTTTTTACCAGGCTACATCACAGTATTTGCGTCGGAACTTCTAAATGTGGTCTGAGCTTCTCAGAATCTAGACCAGACTCACTCCAGCATGTAAGTCTTGATGGACAAGTCTTCTCTTAATGACACCTTTTAATTAATTTGTAAATTWAAAAAGTCTCTGTGTAGCTTCATAGTCGTAAAACCCTCTATCAAACTAGAATGAACCGTTGGATTTAAAGAGACAGCCTCAAAACGAGTTGATCTTAGACACGCCATGGAAAGGGGTGGGGCTTGTGGAGCTACAATGAGGAGAAATTCAGACCAAATCATTGCAGTTCCACTTTATATAGATGCCAAGGATTTAAATTTGAAAAAGAAGGATTTAAAACTGTCATATGTTCACTTTAAGTCCCAAAGCGTAGAAATAAGCAGCTAATATTAAAACATTTGCAACAATTGCATTTTGTCAAAATGTAAAGTAAAGTAAAGTTTTATTTATACAGCGCCTTTCACAGAAATAAATTCACAAGGTGCTGTACATTAAGGGAAGGGGGAGGGGCAGTTAAGAAACACCCATTCAAGAAGACATACAAGACAAACATGGGGGAGCAGGTGAAACTGGTCATGCAGCAAACACAGTTGCGCTTACGTAATGAATAAATTCCATATTTACAGGTTGCACAAACAAAATATCTGAACTATAATTTTAAATTTTTTAGCATTTTCTTGATCAGCAAAACATGATTTTGAGTAAAAAAGTCCGAAACCTTTGTTGTTTCACATGCAAGCTAGCAAAGCTTTTTTCATTCTTTCCAGCTGTTTGACGTTTCCTCTTTAAACTTCATTAAAAATTCCTCATTAGAAAAACTTAAAAGTAGGATTCAGACCAAATACCAATGAGTTATCCTGGTGAGGAAACAAATCAAGGCATATCAATAAAACCGCTCACATCAGGATGATCAAAATGTAGCCTTTAAAGCAGAAATTTGGAAATAAGATTCGGTCACTTAAATTTGACCTAATCCTCAGGTTGATGCAATGGGTCATAGACCAGAAGTTACATTTTCAAAAATGAAATTACAATTACTGAAGTATTTCTATGGGGAAAATGTTTGCAAATGTAGTTAAATATCTTGTTAGTGTAAAAGTTAGAAAATCCAAAGGTCATAGCACCCAAATGAGCCAAACATCTTGATATATGAACGGCTAAAATAGCACAAATTATGTAGAAATAGCTGGATTGCGAAATCCAGGAGTACAATAAATCTTGTGCCACACGATGATGTATTYGTTTTAACAAGAGATGACCCCTGGCTGGATTCTCTTTAGGGCTGATCRAGAATTAAAGTTATTTGTATCTGATTTGGACTTGGCTGCAGTCCCAGTTCTGTCATAAAAGGCGCAGCCAGTTAACTGCACGGACTGCAACCCAACAATTTTAACTTTCCACCAAATTATGTGGCCTGGCCTAGATACACATAAAATGTAACAGCCTGGGGGCTCCTGTTTCATACCATTCTCTAACCTAACCATATTTCAGGCTTATTCTCAAACGGGCAAGAAATGTCCCTCCAAGGCACGGAGCGGCAAAGTGGTGTAGGCCGAGAGTACCGACAGGGTCTGCTGTCAGGTGCGACAAATTAATGGCAAATCTGAGTGGATGCCGCTGCCAGGCAGAGAGGGGTGGCAGCTGTTTGACGAGAGACTCGCTCTCACCGCTGCACACATTAATGTGGCATGGAAACTTGTTTCAGGCATCGCTGAGATGATGTTTACGAGCTCTGATGGGTCCTGAAAGGTGAGGCATGGACCGAAGGGGGGAACAGAGACCAGCTGTTAGCGAAGCCTGATGGATTTGACTCAGCAAAGAGGTTCTGCTGTTAATGACTGCTCTCAGGGATGTGTTTCACCTCACACAAGGTGAAAATCCACGGTTACAACGTGCAATCTGAGGTTATAAATATCCTTTGGAGGTTCATTTTTTTCAGCATGACGTGATTTCAGGGAAAGATTTCAAGGTGTTTATGTCCAATCATTCAGTCTTCAAGGTTAGGGTTTAGATTTTTCTCAACGGTCTGCAGAAAAGCCTCAAACAGAAAGCGTTGTCGTCACAAGTTCACCGGGGTTGAAATTGAACCCGGCCTCCCGCCCCCTTCCTCTTTTCCGCGCCGCTGCGGCTGAAATGTGTTTGTGTGATTGCTCCTGAAAGCCCGCACTGACCTGAAAACAACTTCCAAAATTATAAATAACCTCCCTCCTTTTAATCCGGAGGATCTATGATGGGAAAGTGGCCCCCTCGTTCACACATCCAATCAGAGTCTTTAGAAAGATCAAAGGTGTTTCTGGACACTAATGCAAATCCCTGAAGATTAAACACCGGATGAAACCATGGTGGAATTTTGCAGCAATTCTGAGTTAAATCTTGAAACCTAAAGACAAACCTGTGGTGACACCAGGGTTTGACATGAAATGATGTGTCTCATCACTAAAATAACAGCAGTGTACATTTTACAAGATGTTCTTGTTTCAAAAAGACCCACCTGCATTAAATACTCACTCCTCAGAGAGTTTCATCTAATTTCACATGTGTTGAGCCAAAAAGTTGTGTGGTACTTTCTGGGAGTCATCCTCAGTGCATACTTTGAGCGTTACACATTACACAAGGTTTTTGTTTGAAATATTAGCATCGCCTCCCCTAAACTTTACTAAAAATATATGTGTACAGGGTGTTTTTTTGCTTTCACATTAACTAATGAATCCAAAATCTATGGAGCCCGGGACATGGGACAATATTTTTCTTTTGCATTACCTCACAATACTTTTTTGTTCCCTTGCAATACTTTTGCGTTCCCTTGCAATACTTTTGAGTTCCCTCGTAATACTTTTGCGTTCCCTCATAATATTTTTGTGTTCCCTTGCAGTACTTTTGCGTTCCCTTGCAATACTTTTGTCTTCCRTCACAATACTTTTGCGTTCCCTCATAATATTTTTGTCTTCCCTCACAACACTTTTGCGTTCCCTCGTAATACTTTTGCATTCCCTCCTGATATTTTTTGTGTTCCCTTGCAATACTTTTGCGTACCCTTGCAATAGTTTTGCGTTCCTTTGCAATACTTTTGTCTTCCCTCGCAACACTTTTGCGTTCCCTCGCAATACTTTTGCATTCCCTCGTAATATTTTTGTGTTTCCTTGCAATACTTTTGCGTTCTCTTGCAATACTCTTGTCTTCCCTCGTAATACTTTTGCGTTCCCTTGCAATACTTTTGCATTCCCTTGCAATACTTTTGAGTTCCCTCGTAACAATTTTGCATTCCCTCATATTTTTGTGTTCCCTCGCAGTACTTTTATGTTCCCATGCAATACTTTTGCYTTCCCTTGCAATGTTTTTGAGTTCCCTTGCAATACTTTTGTCTTCCCTCATAATATTTTTGTGTTCCCTTGCAGTACTTTTGCATTCCCTTGCAATACTTTTGTCTTCCCTCGCAATACTTTTGCGTTCCCTCGTAATATTTTTGTGTTCCCATGCAATACTTTTGTGTTCCCTTGCAATATTTTTGAGTTCCCTTGCAATACTTTTGTGTTCCCTCACAATACTTTTGCCTTCCCTTGCAATGTTTTTGTCTTCCCTCGTAATACTTTTGCGTTCCCTCATAACATTTTTGTGTTCCCTTGCAATACTTTTGTCTTCCCTCGCAATACTTTTGCGTTCCCTCGTAAATACTTTTGCATTCCCTCGTGATATTTTTGTGTTCCCTTGCAATACTTTTGCGTTCTGTTGCAATACTTTTGTCTTCCCTRGCAACACTTTTGCGTTCCCTCGCAATCCTTTTGAGTTCCCTTGCAATACTTTCGTGTTCCCGTGCAATACTTCTGCATTCCCACAAAAAATATTAATGTTTTATATGAACTGTATTAAATCAAACTTTTATTTTGAAATATCCATTAACCAAAACAGGATGTGTCGCCACAAGTTTGGGAAATTCAGGCGTATAACAATAAATTTAAGTGAATGTATTCCATCTGTAAAGCAATGGATTTTAAATACTTTTATCACTTAATAAAAATTGTGTAATCGAACAATAACTGGTGTGTAGTTTTTTCTTGTAAAACATTGTTCTTTTTGAAAGCAGTTATTTTAATAGTTTGCTAGAATTAAGTACACAATTTATCATTTTCATCTTAAAATCTGAATATGTTTAAATGACAGCAGGAAATGGTTGCAGCAGCCCTTTGGTTCAAAGCTGTCATGCGCTGACGTGCAACAGATTCTTTCTCCAGTGAAGGATTTTGTTCAGACTAATTGATTTTTATTTGGCATTCCTTCTGAAGAAGCTCTGCTTTGTAAACGACCAGATCTGAACACCGCAGAGACGTGCACCTTTGTGCTCGTGTGAAGCTCAGTAAATYTGTGCAGCCATTTCTCTGCAGAGCCCTGACCGGTGCAATTTCCAAAGGGTTTGGATGAGAGAGTTTTGCGCTCGCTCATCCATTTAGTGAACATCCAATTGCAGGTCTGAACCGGTGCACCAGCTAAGTTACAAGTTGTGACAAGCTCAGATGGCTCCCTGACTCTCAGGCCACACTATTTATTAAACTCTATTCAGCTCTCTGTCCTGCAAAAGTAAACACAGTGCCAGGCTGCTGGAGAAAGTGCTGACACTGAGCATATTTTAACCGGGTTGGAATTGAATGGGTCTGAGCCTGATAGCCCCTAGGATACTAACCCTGCAGGGGGAAGAGCGAAACGCTACTGAATTTGCAGACGGAGCCTTAGTGCTGCAGCTACGTGAGCAGAACTTCTTCTTTCCGCTTGACTTCGGGTGCAATCATTTGCGGAATAAAATGGTTGTGTAGCTGCAGAGGGAAAGCGGCGGGGGTTGCTGGAAGGGGGGCGGCAGAGTGAGTGAAAAGGGAAAAAGATGAGGTGGAAAAAGAAAAAAAAAGCTGAAGTGCACTACTCTCCTGCCAAAGAGGGTAATGAGGAGAGGCGCTGCAGAGGGAGGAGAGTCACTGAGCGCTTCATTGACATGCTGAATGTCAAAGGTGAAGTAAGAATCTCTTGTTAAGCCTGTGGATTGCCTTTTAAAGAGTAGCGGTGTAATTGTGTGAACACTCGCATCAAATCTTGCGTATTCTGCTTTTTCTCCACCACAAGTCAAATAAATCCACGAGGAGTTCTTAGTGTCAGAAAGAAAGCTGAACGCCTTTGAAAACAAAWAGATAATCCACGAAGCTTTAAGGTTCAACTTGAAAGACTGTTTGAAACTGAACCATTTGCTTGATATTTAGAAAGTTACTGTAGATTTTTATATCTTTTGGCTTTTGTGGCATTAATCAAACAAGATATGTTGATGTTTATAAAAAAAAACAACCTACAGTTAGATGACGAGATGTTGACAGTAACTACTTACATTTACTCAGTTACATTTACTTGAGTGACATTTTGGAAAACAAATGTACTTTTAGGAGTAGTTTTACTACAACATCATACAGTACTTGAGTAAATTATGAAGTATCACTACTGTTACTTGAGGAAAGTTTCTGAATACTCTATCCACCGTGAGTAACTTTGCTGAATGAAAACAAAAACACGATTTCATCAGAAATGTTGCAAAGACACCTATTTTATGTTGAAGTGAGACCTCTTGTTTCTACACAATCTTTGTTGTTGTGATGTTTCCTATCTGCTGACACATTTGTAGGTAAAGTGAACATATGGTAAACAGCATAGTCACTGAAAGTACTTTACATATATTAGGGGTGTAACAATACAGAAAATTCACAATTCGATTTGGTTCCATACTTTAGTGTCATGGTTTAATATTTTTATGACATAAAAAAGTCAAATTTCCAGCCCTTCTTAACTTGTAATTTATAGAAATAATTTATGAACATTTGTTTAACCTCAAAAAGTAGTTTTTGAATTAAATGTTGCTGAAACAGCAAGTTTCTCAGTGGATCTGAGCTCGACAATGCAGCCTAGGTGGAGTAGTCGACCACAGATCCACTGAGCCTTCATTTCAGAAGACAAGTTGATAAAATAAAATAAAATAAATCTGTATTGTTCCATTCACAATGTGTAATGTTCCATTCATGGTGTGTATTGTTCCATTCATAGTGTGTATTGTTCCATACATAGTGTGTATTGTTCCGTACATAGTGTGTATTATTCCGTACATAGTGTGAATTGTTTGGTATATGGTGTGTATTGTTCCATACAAAGTGTGTATTGTTCCGTACATGGTGTGTATTGTTCCGTACATGGTGTGTACTGTTCCGTACATGGTGTGTATTGTTCCGTACATGGTGTGTACTGTTCCGTACATGGTGTGTATTGTTCCGTACATAGTGTCTATTGTTCCATATATAGTGTGTATTGTTCCATACATAGTGTGTATTGTTCCGTACGTAGTGTGTATTGTTCCGTACGTGGTGTGTGTATTGTTCCATACATAGTGTGTAATGTTCCATATATAGTGTATATTGTTCCATACATAGTATGTATTGTTCCGTACAGTGTGTATTGTTCCATACATAGTGTGTATTGTTCCGTAAATAGTGTGTATTGTTCCGTACATTGTTCCATACATAGTGTGTATTGTTCCGTACAGTGTGTATTGTTCCATACATAGTGTGTATTGTTCCGTACAGTGTGTAATGTTCCATACATTGTTCCATACATAGTGTGTATTGTTCCGTACAGTGTGTATTGTTCCATACATAGTGTGTATTGTTCCGTACAGTGTGTAT
>NW_013952648.1:283447-289076 GCF_001266775.1 Austrofundulus limnaeus | reverse complement strand
TAAATGTTAAAAATCGGTGTTGTTCCATACATAGTGTGTATTGTTCCGTACATAGTGTGTATTGTTCCGTACGTAGTGTGTATTGTTCCGTACATTGTATTGTTCCGTACATTGTATTGTTCCATACATAGTGTGTATTGCTCCGTACATAGTGTGTATTTGTTCCGTACATAGTGTGTATTGTTCCGTACATAGTGTGTATTGTTCCGTACATAGTGTGTATTGTTCCGTACATTGTATTGTTCCATACATAGTATGTATTTTTCCATACATGGTATGTATTTTTCCATACATGGTATGTATTTTTCCATACATAGTGTGTATTGTTCCGTACATAGTGTGTATTGTTCCATACATAGTGTGTATTGTTCCGTACATAGTGCGTATTGTTCCATACATAGTGCGTATTGTTCCGTACATAGTGTGTATTGTTCCGTACATAATGTGTATTGTTCCGTACATAGTGTGTATTGTTCCGTACATAGTGTGTATTGTTCCGTACATAGTGTGTATTGTTCCATACATGGTATGTATTGTTCCATACATAGTGTGTATTGTTCCATACATAGTGTGTATTGTTCCATACATGGTATGTATTGTTCCATACATAGTGTGTATTGTTCCATACATAGTGTGTATTGTTCCGTACATGGTGTGTGTATTGTTCCATACATAGTGTGTAATGTTCCATATATAGTGTATATTGTTCCATACATAGTATGTATTGTTCCGTATAGTGTGTATTGTTCCATACAAAGTGTGTATTGTTCCGTAAATAGTGTGTATTGTTCCGTACATGGTGTGTATTGTTCTGTACATGGTGTGTATTGTTCCGTACATAGGGTCTATTGTTCCGTACATAGTGTGTATTGTTCCATACATAGTGTGTATTGTTCCGTACATAGTGTGTATTGTTCCATACGTAGTGTGTATTGTTCCATACATAGTATGTAATGTTCCATATATAGTGTATATTGTTCCATACATGGTGTGTATTGTTCCGTACAGTGTGTATTGTTCCGTACAGTGTGTATTGTTCCATATGTGGTGTGTATTGTTCCATACATAATGTAAATTGTTCCGTACAGTGTGCATTGTTCCATACATTGTGTGCAATGTTCTATACATTGTGTCTATTGTTCCATACATAGTGTGCATTGTTCCGTAAAGTGTGTATTCTTCCATACACAGTGTGTATTGTTCCATACATAGTGTGTTATGTTCCATACATAGTTTATATTGTTCCGTACAGTGTGTATTGTTCTGTACATAGTGTGTATTGTTCCATACATAGTGTGTATTGAACCTAACGCACTGTACTGAATCATACATTTTATAATGACAAATGTGTTTCTTCTGTTGGGATTTGGTATTTTGTCATTATGTTTTTTTTAATTTTCTTTATTTTACTCTTTGAAAAGAGCAGAATTTGCACAGAACTTTATTTATTTTTAGTCACTCTGATGACATCACTTGAAATTATTAAATCAGATGTTATGATCGGTTACTCAGTACTAAAACTGCTTTTTATTAAATACTTTTTTACTCTTATTTGAGTAATTTTTATTTTTACTTGAGTAAAAAATGCTGAAGTAGTGCTACTCTTACTTGAATACCCACTTGWGTTGATGTCTGACATGTTTTATGATTTGCTAATGTACATTTGGACAAACCCAGAGTTTCTGTTTCCATTTGAACCACAAATTATGTGTTTTTAACTTTCATCAGTTTATTGCAGACATTTAGTTTCTTTCCGTTTTAAACCCGTCAGTGTTTCTGTTTTRAGTAAATGGCTCCTCTTCTTTGCACAAAAACGTGACAGGTAAGAGGCAAACACAGTGAAGCATAAACAGAGTTTAAACAGATTTTCATGTCAGAATTGGAGGATTATTCATCCAGATGCAGGGAACATAACTCTACATGCATCAYTAACTTGGTTCTGGTTGTTAAAAACCCCGACATTCTTTAAGTTCCTTGTGAAGACTGCACATGTCGGCTTTGTTGTGTTCACTCTGGCATGCGGTCCCACGCAGGGCTGTGGTGAAAACCAAACTGCTGCGCTCCCTCCTCTGGCAGATTTACCCAACAAACATCTGCATCGTCCTCCCTCTCAGCAAACCAAATGTTTGCTTTGTTTCCAGTTTCCCTTCCTTTTTTTATTTTCCTGTTTCTGGTTCAAAACCAGAACTCCAAACCCAAATTAGGGAATTATTAAAAAGCCTTTGAGCTTAATTCAAACTGCTATTGGGCTTTTTGTGCAAAACAAAACAAAATCACCAGAAACATTGACTTGCAAATAAGCAATCTGATTGGCTGTTGTGTTTGCCTTTGCATCTGGTTAGGATTACAGGCTCCAAAGAGTGATCAGAACATGGAATAAGCAGGGATTTTTTTATTAAAATAAATATTTCAGACTTTAAATACAAAAGACAACAGGAGCGTATAAAACTGTTTGCATATTAATGAAAATAAAAGTCAAATTTAGCTGTTTTAGATGAAACTGACAAGGAGGTCTCCCAGCWTATCGTGTGGGTGGGAGGCCCCGAGGGAGGAAGATTTGCACAAAGGAAACCAGAATCATTGGAATTCAATATCAAGATCAGGAGGCGCTGACCCCACTTTTAAGAAGAGCCTCGGGAGAAGCGCTTTGGAGATTGGCTGCCCATGGCCGCCTCCCACCAGCTCTCCTCCAGATGCGTGCACACAAACAGCGCGACAGGCGGACAAGCTCCAACATTTCATCCACTTGTGTTTGACGAGGGTTAATCACTTCCTGAGACCTTGGGCTGCGGCGTTAGCCTGAAGCAAACCCAAATCTCTGTCTCTTTATCACAAGCTGTTTGTATTTGTCATCATGAGTCTTCCTGTTTTTCTGCTCGCCCTCTCTCTCTCTCTCTCTTTTTCTTTTACTCCTGAGCTTTGACTCCCTTCTTTGTGTTTAATACAATGAGAAGTCTTGATTTTTCTGCAGTCAAGGGAAAGGTGGAAACCTCAGCAAAGAGATAACAACAGTGACTGAAGAAGGAAAGTACAGATGGGAGGTAAATGACCRAGCTGGGCTCAATGCTCTACTGTATTCTGTTTCCTCCACTCCCCAGTGGCCTCCTGTGTGGAACTTGTGAATACTGATGCACATTGTGTGGGCATGATGGGAAATAACAATTTGGGCAAATTAAAGTCTACCTGTAGTGTCTCAGGCACCCCTCTGCAGAGTTTACTGCTTATACTGCCCTCAAGAGGTTCTGAGTGACTTTGCAAAGCAAAGTGTTAAAGATTTAAAGGAACTGATAAAATCCACTTCTTGCACAGGATTCTCAATTCCTGCCTGCCTTCCTTGTTGACCACTTTACATCTCTAACAGTTACATTTAATACACTGACTCAACCTCCTGTCATTCCAGAGGTTTATCCAAATCCTCAATTTCATTAGATATTTTATGTGACCAGAATTACAACTATTGTGCAACTAGCGGTTGCTTCATCCTTGTTGCAGGAGGTTATTATTAAACCAGCTATTGATATGATTATTGATAGGCCAGCACCGGTAACTGAGAGGCCAGTGCTAGCAAATGAGAAGGGGGTTATTCAATTGCGTTAGCATTGGAGAGGCTAGTGACTAGCATGGATAGGCTGGCATTAGCATTGGAGAGGCTAGTGATTAGCATGGATAGGTTGGCATTAGCATCGGAGAGGCTAGTGACTAGCATGGATAGGCTGGAATTAGCATCAGAGAGGCTAGTGACTAGCATTGATAGGCTGGCATTAGCATCGGAGAGGCTGGCGTTAGCATCGGAGAGGCTAGCGACTAGCATGGATGGCTTGCGTTAGCATTGGAGAGGCTAGTGACTAGCATAAATAGGTTGGCATTAGCATTGGAGAGGCTAGTGGCTAGCATAAATAAGCTGGCGTTGGCATCGGAGAGGCTAGCGACTAGCATTGATAGGCTGGTTTTAGCATTGGAGAGGCTAGTGACCAGCATAAATAAGCTGGCGTTGGCATCGGAGAGGCTAGCGACTAGCATTGATNTTAGCATTGGAGAGGCTAGTGACCAGCATAAATAAGCTGGCGTTGGCATCGGAGAGGCTAGCGACTAGCATTGATGGCTTGCGTTAGCATTGGAGAGGCTAGTGACTAGCATAAATAAGCTGGRGTTGGCATRGGAGAGGCTAGCGACTAGCATGGATAGGCTGGTTTTAGCATTGGAGAGGCTAGTGACTAGCATGGATAAGCTGGTGTTAGCATTGGTGAGCCTCTATGATGCTGACGCAAATTAATAGTCTCCTTCTCATTTGCCAGCGCCAGCCTCTCAGTTAGTGGTGCCGGCCTATCATTAATCAGATCAAAAGCTGGTTTAGGTATAGATATAGTCTCCTGCTACAAGGATGTAACAACCACTGGTTGAGCAACAGTCTTTATAATGGCTCTCATACCGTACCATATATTGCGATGTTCACCATTATCTCTTAAAGTATGTGTTGTGAATACTTGTCAGCTACTTCTAATTTTAGTTGAATYTCTGTAAAATTTACAGACATGTAGTCACTTTTGTAAGTTCAGTTAYCAGAGCCACATTATTGTTTTGCTTCACCTTCAATGGCTGATAATATGTACTTCTGTCTTTCAATTTTTAACCTTTTGCATATGTAATATATCTACATTAACTATTTTTGTTTACTTAATTATTTTACCAGGTGCAAAAAACGTCTGTTAAAGTAAAATTAAAAGAAAATAATGCAGTTTCAGGACAAACTAAAACCCATAAGCTTTTTTTTAATTGAATAACTACTACAGGAAGGAGCTTTTAGCCACTTCCACATGTTTGTCTGCAATCAGGGCTGTAAACAATCAAGGCCACATTTTTTAGGTAATTGTAAAAAGAGGAAGAGAATCAGTTACACTCTTCTGTGCAACAACAGAAAGAAAGTGCTCTGGCAGAACCACAAACAAACACGCCGCCGTGGAGCATTTCACTGGAAAATTCCAAACATGTGCACGTCGCTGGTCAAAACCTCTTTGGAGCAACTGAAGCTCATTCATTCATAAATTTTGAAAAGAATGCATGCACACATACACAAACATATGGATGTGTTTTTACTTAACAAACTCCACATGGTAACATTTCATCCAGTAACACGCAGAGATGAGAGAGGTGAGGGGCTCAGGGATCTAAAAACAGTTTTTTTAGACCTGATGGAGGAAAAAGAAGCCATGGAGCCCCTCTGCACACGGAGGGGATTTAATCAGATGGTGTTCTTCAGTAATTCATGCATTCAAAGAAAAAAGAAAATCACAGAAATTTGAATCRCAGCCTCGCTCCTTCATCAATAGTAAAGAACCTAACAGCTGACTCCAACACTTAATGGCAAGTTTGATGCAAAAATCTGTTGTGTGTTGTTCTTGGAATTACACTCAGCTACTACCACACTCAATTTAACCAGCTGCGTTTCCATTGCAAATGTGCACAAAACTTTGTTGATATTCTGTTAATGTCAATAAAACACAGTTTCGCAATTGCGGTGTTTCCATTAAGTAAGAAATGCTATTAAAGTCACGTGAATATGTTTGTTCTCTGATAAGTCATTATAAATATGGCGGCAATGGATGTAAACACATTGCTACCATGACACCAG
>NW_013952648.1:281380-283384 GCF_001266775.1 Austrofundulus limnaeus | reverse complement strand
CGACACTAGCGCTCATCATCAGCCATCAGAGGAGACGTCGGCGTCTTCTCGAGGCTTTCAAGTGACGAGCCCGTTATACTTGGGAGCCGCTACGTGTGCTGCATTTTTGGGAAAATGTAGTCGGTGAGTTTAATACTTTCTTTTGCTACTTTGGTGGTTTTACTACTACTTTTACTTCCTGTTGTCTTCTTCAACATCTTTTTCGCCAGTAGAAACAGCCGTTTGTTGATCATGTGACTCCAGTGATACGAAAAAAAGTGTTTCCATTGCAGTGTTGCGAAATACATCAATTTCGATACGGCCAAAAAAACCACCTCATCCTGGCGCAAAAACATTTTGTCGAAAAACGTAATATTTTTTTGAAATTGATGTGCTTCCATTAAGCAAATAAGCAAAAAAGTGTGCTTTGCCATGTAGCATGTCATTGCAGCATGGTTTTGCCTGCAGCATTGGACTTGCAGAYTGAACTTTGACCAAATCCAAATATGTTTTCTATACCAGCTTGTGCCTGTCACGTCAGCAGGTGTTTGTAATTAAGGTAATTGAGTGACAATATGAAGATGGAAGAGTTATGTTGTTAAAGTTGCATTAGCTGGGTTTTGAACCCTGATCTCCCATATGAAAGTCCATGACATAGACCTTTAGACCAGTGGAGCTGTGGCAGAAGGTGGTGGCAGGGGTTGGTTTGTATGTGTGCAGAAAGAGGCCACATTGCCAATGCAATTGTTGACACAAAAGTGCATAATATTACAACAATAGAGTAATATTAGGACAATATTTTAGTAAAACATCAAAATACAATCATATTAGTTTTGTAATCACTGAACTACTGAGTTTAAACATTATAAAAACTATGGTTCAGTACTGAGCATATACAGCAAGGGGCAGTATTGGACCAATACAAGGCTCCATGGCCTGGCATTATATGATTTTAAACATTAATATTTCAAAAAGTATAAGTTGTACAGGCACCAAAAGGCATAGCCATCATTTGGCACAGGAGCTTTACAGATTTAAATTACAATGACAYCTCCAGGACAGAGTATGCAGGAGGAGAAYCATGCCAAAGTGGAGATGACTTGGATGGGAAATGAATCATGAAAGCATTGCAGTTCCACTTTATATAGACCCCAACTGAAGAATTTAAAGTAAATTCAGCAGAATACAAAAAAAAATCCTCCTGATGAGTCCTCAGCATAAACAATTATATACATTATAAAAAAACAACAACATTCCATGTCTTTTTTATCCCCCACTTCCTCACATGATGGAATAACTACAATAATTTCATCCATGAAGTCCTGGTTGATAAATAGTCTTAAAAAATTTGTGTTACTTTTCAGAGAATGTGCTCTGATTTGAAAGTCCAGCAGCTGAGCTTTCGTTGTCCGAGAAAACCAGAGAACCGAAGGAGTGATTGAAAATAAAATGGGGTCATGACTTCATCCTTGCTGCACCGTGACTTTGTGACTTCCTTCAAAGCTGAGAGAAGCAGAACATCAGAAAAGGTGATGGAAATCATAAAAAAAGTGTGGTGGTTACTTTCAGGCGTCCTGCAGTGAGTCTTCAATTTCATCATGCTGCTCATTCTGCACGCCCCAGAAGAAGACGTTGGCTTAATTACACGCGTGTCAGCAAATAGCTGAACTGCATTTCACAGRAGTTTAACAGAGGGTCACTGAAATTCACCGGAGCTTTTTCTAATATTCTACATGCAAGACACAAATCACATGATAAATGTTTGTTTAAATCGAAGAGAATATAAAACATGTCCTTTTTTAAAGTTATATTATTGCACACCTCCGCCAAGGGGGTAATGTTTTCGATTGCGTATGTCGGTTGGTCCATCTGTGGACATTACTCAAAAACCTGTGGACGGATTGTCATGACATTTACAACACATGTGGGTACTGGGCCAAGTAACACACCTTTAAATTTTGGTGATGTTCCAGATCACGATGTGGATACAGGAATTTTTTTTTCTATTAATCCTCTGAGATCGGC
>NW_013952648.1:275537-277158 GCF_001266775.1 Austrofundulus limnaeus | reverse complement strand
CAAAAAAAAATGAAATAAAAGTAACGACTTTCTACTTCGTGTCTTTTTTTATATACAGTATGTAAGGAGTAGAAAGTACAGATAATTTTGTGAAAATGTAAGAAGTAGAAGTAAAAAGTATGCTGAAATATAATTACTCAAGTAAAGTACAGACACCCAAAAATGCTACTTAAGTACAGTAAAGTATTTGTACTTAGTTACTTTACAACTCTGGTTTTTAATAATTATTATCATGTCAAGCTTGGAAGCAAGAAGGTAGGAACCATTCTGCAGTAACCTGATGACACGGGGACTGGAAAGTTGATGCGCAACACTTGAGTTCTGTGGATGGTGCCAACCAAACAAGATGAATCTGTACAAAACTGAGAGGCATTTACAAACAGCAGAGAGGCTGCCGGTAAGGAAGCAAAGCTTTGAAACATAACTGCTGCTCTTCACATGGTGCTGCAGATGATGTGGCCCAAACATTTCTGACCTCTTGTCGTTCATTGCTTGGTTTGGATCAATTGTTTGCTTTTGCTACATATTTAATTGWCTCGTCGAAAATTTAATGTAGAACAGTTTGTTTAGTGTGTGTTTGTGGCATCATGAAATAATGAGTATTTAAATTGTACAAAGTTCTGTGGATGCAAAGAACTTTATAGACAGACTTTGATCAAATTTTCAAACTTATTTTAGAGCTGTTTGTCCTTTTATAAGGCTCTATGAACAGACTCCAAAACTATTTCTTTTTTTTTTAATCGGACCCCCATTAAGGGTTTAGAGGTCTTTGAAGGCTGAAAATTATTGGTAGCAAGTGCTCCATTGACTAGCTTTATAGTAGAGGTGCCCAAAGTGGGGCCCGCGGGCCAAAATTGGCCCACCAACCCATTTGATTTGGCCCACCAGCAGTTGTCCTGGTTAATCTGTAATCTGCTGTCCTATGTAGAAATAGTATATTTCCACTTTTTAAACATTGGTCCAACTATAGGTACAAGGAGCTGATAGTCAGATAGTCTTAATTCATGGTACTCACTTTAACTTTGAATTATTTTAAGATTAAACATAAAATACAAGTAACTACAAAAGATATTTAGAGTAGATTTAAGCACATATAAGACCACATATACTCAAATTTTAAATTAAGTCCCATGAGCCTTTGCTGCCTGACCATATGTTGACTTTTCTCCATGTCCATGGGCTGAAAAAAACAAAAGAATGTGGGCAAGTTTGCCGGCTGCTAGCTTATTCATGAAAATAAAACAACTTTGCTTAAAAAGTATTTACATTTCAACTTTACTTAAAAAGTATTTACATTTCATGTATTATATTACTGCATTTGGCCCATGGCCCTCAGATTGATTTTAATTTTGGCCCCTTCAGGGAAAATGTTTGGGCACCCCTGCTTTATACCATAATAAAGTGCGGAGCTCTGTAGACATAGCGTGCGTCACAATTTCACAACAATTTTTCAAACCAAAGCAGAAAACAAACTAGATAAAACCTAAAGATAGATTTCCAAATGCTAAGCATGAAAACGAGTGAATAAAAATCACAAAACCCTGACCCACGCACTGATCGGGATCGGGCAGCACATTTATCAAAGGCTGTGTCCAAAACGGCAGGACGGGTCCTCCGAAGG
>NW_013952648.1:261323-274856 GCF_001266775.1 Austrofundulus limnaeus | reverse complement strand
GGTCTACCAAGGACCCGGCCCGCCGAGACCGGGGAGTCTGGGTCCTCCGGAGGACCCGGGCTGTCGTTTTGGACACAGCCAAAGTGTCTACTTCATAAAGTACTTAAGTTTTGCAGACAGCCATGAGTTGAGGAAAACCAATGTATTCAAGCTAATGCTCTTCTAGCCATTATTACATTAACTTATTTGCACAGCAAACATTTGTATTCTTTACACTATATCAAATCTGACTCTGTTTTTCATTATTTATACAAGGTTTTTCACCTAAAAATGACTGAAAACATTGGCAAAATTCAAAAAAGAAATAAAGGAAGGAGGAGTGTTTGGTGATTAAGTGTATAAAGTTGAAAAAAATRTGTGTAGATGTCTATCCCTTTCAAGTGGGGAAGCACAGTAAATAACTTGACAATTATTGTTTAACATCAACACCATCGTTAGACTTTTTACAACGTATTTTAACTTAGAATATTAAAAAGTCTAGTTTTGATTGCAGTAACTGAATAATTAAATGTCCTGAGAGACATGGTGTTATTTCAGGCCCTGTCTGGATACAACACTCTTCTGCGATGTAATCCATCCAGTTTTCCATGCTAGAAAATAACCAGGGGAAAAAAAAGGCAGTAAAAATGTTTCCAGCCCATTATTACAGTTGGCCATGGCCCACTTCTGCTACCCTGCAGGGGTTACCAAAAAGAATAAAACAAGTTTGCCCATTGATCACAACCACATATGTCAGGACTGGCCTAGTAAAAACTAGGTGTAAATAATGTAGGGGAGCAGTTATGGTGAGCAGCACCATTTGCTGCTGGAAGATGGAGGCTATAAAAACAGCAGTACTGTTTGTCTCAATCRGAGCTGCTTCACGCTGTTGCCTTCATTCCAGCATTCGATGGCTTCCAGCACGCTGTTTGCATTCATGGAAGCTTTTTTTTTTTTTTTGTCAGCAGTTTTATGAGATTTTGTGATGCATATTAATTATTCATACATCTTTTGACCACTTAAAAAAATATCCGATTTTTGTCTATTGCTTCTATCAATTCTCTGTGGGGTAATGTCATTTTCAGCATCCTCTGTGTCAGTATGTAAACATCCCTCAACACAGAAAAGCTTGTCTGCTTTCTGATTCACTTTAAATTATAAATGAAGGATACATACAAGTAAAACTTTGTACTAAAGTGCAAGTCAAGATGAAAAACATATTAAATAAATGTGTTTTGGAGAAGATTAATCTTTTTTTGGCACCTGTGAAGTAAAATGTCACATCACTAAATAATAAAAGCTGCCCTATAAAAAACTCAATGCCAAAATAAATAAATGAATAAATAGATAAATAATATGTGACATTTTGTTTTGAAAGTTGAGATGTTTTGGGGTACAAAACTAGTATAGAAGCAATACGAAGAAAAGTATGTTTAACCTGTTAAATAATGAAATAGCATTTTTAACGTAGTTAATAAAGCTCCACATTCTATATTCAAGGTGCAATCCTATTTTTGCCAGTTTCTATGGAGGACTGAAACTGACATAATTAAAAATAAAAGCAAAAATATTTAAATGGACCAATAAATAAATAAATACACTTAAAATGCATTTAATGCACTATAATGTTTTATAATTTAGTTGACCTTCATATTTATTTTTCCAGCTTAGTTCCAATAAATTATATATTTTAGCACATAATTTAAATTTTGCTGCTTTTAAAAATATATATTTTTATTTTTTCTTTTACTTGTCCATGCATTTGTGTCTCTTAAATGATTACATTGAATTATGTTTTTAACATTTTTTCCCAAGTCTTTTTATTTCCATGTGTTMCTTTTATATTTCTGTTTTCGTGTTTGATTGTGCATTGCCTCAGTTTAGCTCAAAGTTTAAAGTTTAGTTAAACAAAAGCAAAGATGAATACACTTACCTGTGCCTTTGTTTTAAGCTAAACTGATGCAGCACACGCATGCACAGTAGATCTGCACATGGATCCTGCTCCTTCCTGTCTGTTGACCAATAGGAGAGCAGCTGATCCAAGAAGGACCGCCCACCTTATTTGTATAAAGAGGCAGGAATGCATAAGGTAAAGTTAAAACAGAGAAATGTAAATGCAACAAATGGAAATAAAGACTTGTGAGAAAAAATATATAAAAAATAATTAAATATAATAATTTACGAAACACAAATGCATTTACATATACAAGGAAAAACAAAATATATACTGTATATAATTTTAAAAACAGTAAAATGTAAGTTATTTGCTAAAATATATAATTCATTGGAACTAAGCTTTAAGTGTATTTATTTATTTATTTATGTATTTATACATTTATATATTTCTGCTTTAATTTCTAATTATGTCAGGTTTGGTCCTCCATTAGTAGCTTCATATATTCCCAGGAGTATTGAACGAACTTTGACACAAATACTGAGCGACCCTATAATCCACAGAAAATAACAAAACTCTCCCTGAGAAGTCCATTACRGTTTCATTGTTTCTAACCAATGAACCTGCTACACTGGACTGAGTGATATGCAGTGGCTGCTTTGATATATGTCCTGCTGTCAAAATTCATTTTTTTCAAGCGCTGTCTGCTCCGCTCTGCATAAGTGTTTTCTTCTGGCACAATGGAGATGTCTTACGGTGACATGTGGAACGTTACAGCCACATTCTTTGTCCCTGGAGAGCACAGAAGGAAACCATCAATGATAAAACAATACCTTCTTTCACATTCTGACACCATGAAGTACGCTGCATGCAATGATAATGAGGCCAGGAAGGAAGCCAATGACTTTGTAAGAAAAAAAAAAGAGGAACTGACATATGAGGACCCAGTGAACTGGTACAAYCATTTTACACTGCCCTGCTTACAGGAGGTTCAGCCTTCACCCTTCTTCAGATGATGCATTAATGACTTAAGGCAGTATTCTTAATGATGTTTTATTATTTTGACTTATTTTTATTATGACACATATTTTCCAGCTCCATAACAGCATATATATGAACTGGGGTGAGGTCAGAAAGTGGCTACTCACCTTAAGTTTACTATCCTGGGAAGAAACCAACTAGACCAAGGAGTTTGTCAGATTCTATCCTTTAAAAGGAAGTCCTGATGAGAAGGAGCTTCTAATCCACCTCACAGCCTGGTGCTGGAGAACATTAAAAGTCAGAGCAGAGGGTGTAGAAAAAAAAACAAGCTTAAAAGTCTGGCAAGTACATAATTAGGTCCATTGGTTCTGATGAATGAAGGCCTGAGCTAAAGTGAACTCACTTTCAGGTCAGGAAAAGAAAGAAAAAGAAAGAAAAAAACTGCCAATAGTTGCATTGAAACAAAATGATACATGTAGCAGACAAAGACAAATAATCATGTTCATATTTGTTTAAAAAAAACCTGATGAAYGAAGCATCTTGCTTTATTATTTTTTGAGCTGCAGAAATGCCTCATTGAAAGAGGCGCTTTCATCGTAATRTAGCAATGAATCAACCAATCGAGTGGAGTGGAAGTAACAACAAGAGCTGTATGAATTCTTTGAGTTTGCTGCTCTTCTGCAACGTCAGGGCCAAAGAAAACTCCCCACTAACAGCCGGTGGATTGTACATTTAGCTGGCAGAGAATCTAACGTATACATTCATGAAGCGAAAAGGTTTATACGTGGCTGCTCGCACAGCCTGCGCTTTCAAGCCACTCCRTGTTTATTTTGGTTAATTTTTTGTTGGATGAACTCTTGTTGGAGAGTTTGTTCCATTAAATGGTCAAGGTCATTTGCAGGAAGAGCTGAAAGTCTGGGGCCGTTTTGGACTTTTAGAATCTTCAAATTTGAGTATGCAACAATGACAACAAAAAGGTGATTTAAAGGCCTGTCTTTGTTAGAGATGTTGACTGTTGGGTGTAAGAAAACATCCATGCACTGAAATTTCGTGATATTTCATTTCCCAGTACTGTATCGATTCTTTAAAGCCCTGTATTGATTTTCAACTAAGGTTTAAAATGTACACTTTCATGCCTYTGGGTCATTTTTTGCGTTGCAGGTTATCATCCGACCACTAGTTGGCAGCAGTCGGCCAGACATTTAGTTCCTTCACTTCTGAGGAGCCGCAGAGTATAACAYCAGCCCAATCTATGGCTGTGTCTCAATTTATGGGCTGCACCCTCGTGAGTGCGCATTTGTCAGCTGCATACGTCACTGCTGTTCCAGTTCGAAGGCTCCTCCTCATGCGGCCAAAGAACGTGGCCCAAAAAAATCTTGAAAATCAAGGATGCATCCGAATATCCTTACGGGCCAAGATTCAACGCGCCGACTGCAAACTAAACAGAGAAACAAAGACTGTGGAGTTTTATTTTTTTACCAAGTCGGTGTAGTTTGGAAATTTATCACAGACAGAATAATTTGTTTTTAAATGTAAGTTCAGCAACTTAGCTGATCAAATTTATGCTGCAATAAGATGGTAAATAAAATTTAACTACAAGTACTGATACTGGAGCTAAACCCAAATTATTATGTTTTATTGTGTATTATTATTTTTTAAGATTTATTGATTCAACGGAAAAGATTACTAAAAATCAAGCCTGACTCAGCATAATTGCTGTTTTACAGCAGGTTCCTGTTCTGCAGCACATAAAACACTCAAAAATACAGCATTACAATCGCATCATTATTCACCATAGACACAAAGACAAACAAGCATGCCAAATTTCAGGAAGGCAGCATTTGCAAAATAGGACGTCTAAATATGAGCACAACAAAAAGTGTCCAGCAGATGGCAGACAAGATTCTTCTTAAAGGGCTGTAGTTTTGAAATGGACTTTATGTTTTGAGGAATGTCATTCCATGCTTTAGTATAAACATAGAAGAAAGACCTCTGGCCGTAACAGTTTTTAAAAGTTGGTAATATCAGTTGTCCTTTTGTAACAGATCTAGTTGAATGACCACTTCCAGAATTTTATTTGGGCAGCAATGCACAGAGAGTTCCATAARTGGCACCTTGGAAGATCTGAAAATATAAATTAATACCACTATACAAAACATAATTCTGAAAAGTCAAGGCATCAGACAATGAAAGAACTGTACAGTGATGAGTCCAACCAGGAAGTTTTTTTTTATGAATTTTGTAGGCCCTGTTGTAGAGCCTAACTATGGGTTCTAAGATTTCATTTGTTGTAAGAGACCAAACAGGTAAACAGTACGACATGGTTGAGAGTATAATGGCATGAAGATAGATATTTGAAACAGAAGARGTCAGATTGGATCTAATTTTTGAATAAACCTATAATTTCTYTTTCAACTTAGTMGTTAAGACTTGTACATGATCACGATAAGTCAAATGAGAATCCAAAGTAATTCCAAGATATTTGTAGGTAGTGACAATATCAAGGGGTTTGTTTAAAAAAGTGAGTTGATTTGTTATATTGAAATGTCTCCTGGGTGAGGAAAAATACATGCACACAGTTTTTTAAACATTAATTTACAAAAGATTATCTTGAAGCCAACCATGAAATGTCTGAAGATCTGCTTGTAACTGACTATTAATAGATTCAACATTGAAATCAGACAAAAAAAGAACAGTATCATCAGCATWCATTAAAATATTTGAATACTTCAATATTTTTGGAAGGTCATTTATGTATAATAGGAAAAGCAATGGGCCCAGTATGCTACCCTGCGGAACTCCCATGGAACAGGGCAGAGACCCGGACACAGAGCTTCCATGTTTCACAACCTGACACCTATCAGTCWAATAAGAGGAAAACATTTGTADTGCAGATGATGAAAGTTGAAAAGAAATCAACTTTTGTAAGAGAGCATAATGATCAACTGTGCCAAACGCTTTACGAAAATCAACATATACAGCACCAGTTACTTGACCTTTGTTCAAAGCAGCACGTGTTTGTTCAGTGAATTAAATGAATGCAGACATGGTTGACCTTGACGGGCGAAAACCATGTTGGCTATTGCTTAGCATATTATTAGCTTCTAGATGCTGAAGTAGTTGATTAAATAACGTTTTTTCAAGTAACTTAGAAAAAACAGGAAGAACAGAAATTGGCAGATAGTTTGAAACTTCTGTTGGACCACCAGATTTTTATTCCGATCATTATTTTTATTCCGTGTGATATTTTCTTTTTGAAGTTATTCTTCTGGTGAAAAGACATGTAAATATATGCCCCAACGCATTTTAAGTCTGATATGAAACTGATTACTATGGTAATGGGGTACTGCGTGGTTACAAAAACTTACGAGGCCAGACCGTCTCATTTCACAACAGTTTCATGCAGCCTACCCAGACTGGGAAAGACATGGCCCAGGTGGGCTACGTGCTCATGAGGATGCAGTCCGTGAATTGAGACACAGCCATTACCATAGTGAGTAAACATTAGCACCATGCGATGGCTGAATCTGAGAGGATTAAACCAACACCTGCTGCCTTCTAAGCTGAGGTAAGATTATAACAGTCCCTTTTTAGCCAGAATGTCTGTATTTTAAGCCAAATTGAAGTGTCCTGTTCGAGACGCTTTTTCTCCTGGCTGGAGTCAGCCATCATGATATGAAAGCATGGCCTTATGTCTAGTGTCATGAGCTGAAGGGGGTTCCTGAGGAATGGTACTGAAATGGGCAAATGAAARGACTATGAAACAGTGCATTCTTATTACATGCTTAACATAGATGTAATAAGAAATATGAAACAAAAATACGTTTAAAACATTTTTCTATATAATTTTAAGATTTTTGGATGAAATATGGCAATTTATTGCTTTGCTTACAGTATTGCAATATATTGTGATATATCGTATCGCGATATATCGCAGTATATCGCCAATARAATTATTTATATTGCTCATACACAGATCTGTTTGTGGAAAACACTTGGGAATACATTACGTTTGTGTTTTCTTGAAAAGTTATTTATTCAACCTAAAGTAAAGTTACAAAGTGCAGCTTTTTTCCTGCCAAACAACCCCATACGAAATCAGTGGTACTCATTAAAAATGAATTAATTTGATTTTTTTCTGAATGAGTGTAACAAGTTGCTTGGAAAAAAAAACTCCACAACTCTCAGAAACTTATGCAACTAAACCCAATAATCATGTGGTATTTCAGGTTCAGAAGAGCAGCTGCTGGGGAAAACAAACTCCATAAACACTTTATTGGCAGCTATGGAGCGCTTGGTTTACCCAATACGACTGAATATTTTAAAAATCGCTGCTGCTGAAAGCTAACACACACACAGATGTCTCTTTCAGAAAGTTATTTTGCACCATGCAGGGAAATATGTAAAGCCAGACTGCAGGGTGCCAGCAAAACAAAATCTCAAAGAAACAGAGTTGAAAGGACTATCAAACAACAAATTTAATGTGTAGAAACCTTTTTTTTTTCTCGTTGAGCGTGTGAGCAAAAACAAATCCGACACATACAGAACAACATTCGGAGTCATACAAAACAGATTTTCTTCTATTATTTGAACGAGTGGCTCAAACTTTCTCAGTGTTTAGTGAGTGTGTACTGTGTGACCTTTGTTCAATGATCTGTGACACAACAGCACTGTCAATCATAAAGAACAGTTTGACTGCATCCTGCTGGTGATCTTTGGCCCTTCATGGTCAGGGGGCTTCAGAAAAGGCAGTGGGGTAACAAACCCCCACAAGCACACCAAAGACATTTCAGCAGAGCTGGCGCCAATTTACAGTAATCTCTGCGGTTGATTAAATGGGTTCCCAAGCTGGTAACCTCCTTCTGATGAAGCAGGACCCCAAAGAAAGAACCTGACAAACAGACAAACACGCCCTGGACAGCTTACTAATGTTGTTTGATGGGGAGTTGGTGTGAAAGACATCAGTGCTGGCAGCCCCAGAGAGATTACCTGCTGTSTGGGTGTATAGGACAGGGAGGATTTCTGAAGACCGATGGGTAGCATAAAAGAGGCTCACAGAAACACTGACAAGGCATAAGAGTGAGAAGAGAGCGACTGCTGAGTGTCGCTTTTTATAGAGCCATTCAGAGATTTGTTTTTAATTCCAAGAATAGGTACTGACAGAACAAAAGACACTCAAAAATATTCATTAGTCAAAGTATTTCACGTTAAAAATTATAGATCACCAAATCCTCTTTTGCGTTTTACTAATATGGCAGCATCAGGGGCTTATAGGGGGAGTTTTACCTCTGCAACAAAAGTGTAGAAAATAATGATTAATCAATTGTTGTGATACTTGTTTACCTCCTGAATAATCATGTGCTGCAAACTCTATTATTTTCAATGCAACAATGCAGCGACAATCAGTGTTGAAGTACTCGAGACCAGTCTTGAGACCACTTCTTGATGGTCTCATCTCGAACTCGACCACATTCGTACTTTGTCTTGTCTCAGACATTGAAGACTCTAGATTTTATTTCAAGACCAGTCAAGACCACAACTGTGGAAATGTAATTAAAATGTCAGAATAACGTCCAGTTTATTTGTTAACAAACTACTGATTCAAATCCAAGRATGACTCATTGACATTTTTGTTAGCTCTGTCACCCAAACCCCTTTCACTCGCATGCGGCTGTACAGCAGTGGCAAAATGAGTAGTGGTTGTCTAAGAGCAGGAGAAAATGTCTGCTATGTTTTCGGTGATGCTACATAAATCATAAAAGGTTATATTTGTAAAACAACTCAGGAGACAGCGTACAGTAACTTGTAAATTCTGCAGCGTTTTGCTGTCAAAGATGGTGGGGACTATGTCAAACTTTTATTGTCCCTTTTGAAATAAAGCACAAAAAAGTTAGCTATGTGTACGTGATGTTAGCAAAGCTAGTTAGCTAATGTTAGCATCTCCCTCTGTACCTATGTTTTTACATAGCCCTCACACAAAAGAGATTTACTCAATATTACAGTAGCTATACGTATTAAGCTAGCTACCTGCAGGCTATACTGTGTGGCTGGGACTCAATTCATGGGTTTCAGCCCACGTAGACCGCGGCCATAACCCTACTTGGGCTGATGCGTAAACGGCTGTGAAATGAGAGAGCCTAGTCTACAAATGATGCTTGCGTGACCACACACTGCCCTGTTACCATGATACATTTTATATCACATGCCTTCAGTTGTTTTTTTTGTTTTTTTTTCACGGTATAACTTCACAAAAGGTGAACATCTGCCATCTTCATTTTTCTGTTTAATTTTCTGACGTCCCAATGAATTCTGGGATATCATCAGCCACGTAGGATACTCGGATGCAGCCTACATTTTTGGGCCTACAAATTGGGTCAGCTTTCGGCGCGGGGACATTTAAGTGACAAATGCGCCCTACATGGGCTGCAACCCCTGAATTGAGACACAGCCTGTATGTTTCAGGGCACTAGTTTCCATATTTTTTTCTCATCTTGGTCTTGACCCAGTCTCACCCTCCATCGGTCTTGGTCTCAACATGGTCCAGCCCCTAAAGGTCTTGGTCTTTTCTCGGTCTAAATACCCTCTGGTCTTGGTCATGACGTTGGTCTRGAGTTAGGTGGTCTTGAATACACCAGTGATAACTTCCGGGCTTGTGAACTTTTCTTGTTTCTGCACCATTCACAGTTTTTTATGTACTTAACTGGAATTTACTTTTTCTTACCTGGTAAATGAGTATATACTGGGCACCACTTGGTACTTGATATGCACCTGATACATTTTTACTGAGTACTTTGGTATGTATTTTACCTGGTACTTTCATGGTACTTACTTGGTATGTTCTGGGCGGTTTGTTTGTTTCTTAATAAAGCTTAAAGAAATACCTTGGTTCATCAAAGTCATTTTAATCTGCACTTAGGGGTTTAACTTGAAGCCAAACATGATAGCTTGAAGAAAAATATAAACGCAATTCTGGAAAAAATGATGAAAAAATGTATTGCAAATACTTTCTATCCCCCAAAGGCAAATAAAAAGGCATTTAAGTCACACAAAACATGAAAACATAACTCTGCAAGTTCATTTTACTTTTAATTCATTTTATTACCTTTACGTAAAACACCCTCGGCTATCTCTTTTTACAATGTCCCACACTTCTTACATGCCTTTGAGTCATAATAATGTGTTATTGAGGCACATAGTAAGCTCATTTCTTCACCAGGGACATAAACTGATTACAGTCATCATATTGAGCCGACACAAGTTTCTTGTGCAACAATTTAAAAAAATATCATCGTAGCTGGTGTTTTGAATCTGCTTTGTCGTTTTTGTAGCTAATAAAGCTCGGCTGAAAATGTGAGCAGCAAGGTCATAACTTTGTTTCCAAACTATTTTTCATTTGGTTTTATTCGTTTTTACGAAGCCCATTATAATCTACACTGATAATGTCATTTTTTAAAAATTGCAACCAGCATCAACACCAGTGGTGGGCACCAGCCTGCTAAAACACAAATCTGCTAATTGCGGACCTAAAAATTTCATTTGCGCTTTAGCGATCTTACTAATAATTATAATTCATTAGCAGACTTGCACTTTCTAAAATTAAAATGCAGTACTGCTAATAACTATATCTACCAGTCATCATATCTTGAACAGCAGAAGGTATGGCTGTCAATGAATCACAACACATGTGAACTAACCAATAGCACCCCTCCCAGATAAACACACTTATTGGAAACGTATACATCCTTGCTGACAGTTGTTTTTGGTCACGGCTCTCATTTCCCACAATGCTTTGTATCTGCTTACGAAGCAGGAAGGCAATGTTTAGAACTCCTGTCCCAGCAAAAATGGTTAACGTTTGTAATCCATACAAAATTTTTGTATGAATTGATTTATTTTACTTTACAATCTGAGCTCCTTTTAAAAAAATAATAAAATTTAAACGCTGCAGCTCAATACTTGATGTAATTGGTCGAAGCAATCGGCCAACGGGGTTAGAGACGCAGAAATTATTTAAAGATGTTATGCTGATGAAGACTGACATCTAGTGGTCAAATGGAGCAACTACATGGAAAACTTTAAAATCCAAGCTCTTATTTTGAAATGAAGATAGTTCCTGTACTCCATGCTTTTGTTTCCCGTCACAAATCAAACCCGTCATGTACCCAGAATGCATCACTTCAGTTTTCCAATAAACAGTTTTAAAAATACTTTATTGATGCTTCTTTAATGAAAAATCTACAACAAACAAAAGAAAAAGACAAAGAAGCAGCCAAACTAGCAATCCTCAACAACTTTTTAATTTTTACATGAGGAGCTAAAGTTCTGTTTCAGGAAATCACATCCCCAGCAATCGGCGGTTGTAGGATTAAGCTGTAAAAGGATTCATACACCGCTAGTTGGCAGTGTTGTGCATATACAGTGTTGTACATGAATTATTGCTAGCTAGTGAGTGTCAAATTGAACTTATGCTTTAAAATTAGCTTCCGTTAGCTTTTCTGTGACATAAGCACTTTTGACGGTGCAGACCTAAATATTTTCATAAGCGCTTTAGAAATTGCGGAGCTAATTTTTGGATTAGCGCTGCCCACCACTGATCAACACAGTAGCACACATTTTGTCACAATGTAGTAAAAACCTCACTCATTGCCTTCTGAAAATGCTTCTATAGAGGCTACTTTGATGTCCTAATTTAGACAGCCATGGCACTGAATGGCCATGCAGGTTTTTTTTAAAGGGGACCCCGCTGGTGAGAGTCAATACATCACAGCAACACTTGAAATTGGAGTGATGGCGAGGGCTGATGTGCTCTGGGGGGCAGTTTTCCTCCAGGCTTACCTGAGCTGACGGAGGCAGCAGACGACAGCCTTCTCCGTCTAACGGCCTCTCGCTCTAATAACTGCGAGTCCCATCCCGGAGACGCCGGCCGCATGACTGATCAATGTCGACAGGTATTTTCGAGGCCGCTGCTCATATTGCCTAGAAGAAAAAACAGGGGGAGCAACGCATTTTCCTCAGGGCTTAGCTGTATCTGCCTTTTAAATTATGTAATAAACTTTTATTTGTGTAGCACTCTCAAAAAACATTTCAACAAATTGCTTTACCAACTATAAAACCAGCAAGGTATTCAATAAAAACACAAATGTATGCAACTTTTATTTTTTAGATATAATAACACAGATCTAATTTTCCAGCACTGGCACACTTTTAAAATCATAAAACCACACATTTCAACTGTAATTTCAGCTCACAGTTGATGTTATTAATAATGAAAGTGACGGCGGCAGCAGTTAAATAAAACTCTGGCTGTAATGGGAGTTTAAAACCTCCCGTAACTAAAGGAGTGCAACATCTTCACCTGCTTGATGAGCAAAAAATAAATAAATTAAATTAAATAATAATAAAAGAAACGAAAAATAAAGTCTATGCAGCGATGCACTTTTTATGCTCTGAGTATTTTATTTAATTTTTTTGTAATAAAATTTATGAGTAGCCACTTTGGCTGTCAGCTTCAATAACAATCTGAAAAAGCAGCACGTTATATGGWCAGACAGCAAGCATCTTGCCTCAGTTTCCATGGAGACTGCAGCTTCCCTGCCCTCCCAGGAGAGCGTAAACACCGAGCGAACAGGGGACGATTCATATAAATTGTCCCTTAATCTTATTATTTCTCATTTTCATGCTGGAATGAATAATTGGATTACAAAGATGCTGGAAGTGGGGTTGGGACGTAGCTTTTATGGTTTGACATTTCGCTGTATGCATGGCATGGTGCAGCATGCATTTCATCAACTGCCGATTCTTCCTGAAATGCTCTGGGAACAATTGGAAAGAAATATTTTTTTATGCATTTTGTTCCAACAGAGCCTTAGCGCATTCACTTCTGGTTCCTCAGGTTTCTAACAACAGGGGTCACACATGCTCTAGGACGAGATTTAAAACTGTTATAAATTAGGTCAAATTTTTATTTTTCGAAGCACATATCATTCCTCTGAGTTCTCTTTAATATGARGGAGTATTAGGGCCACACAACGAGATTTTTCTTTATRAWTWTTATGAGAATAAAGTCATAATATTACATGACGTGTCCGTTTTCCATTCCTCGTTTTCTCCTTATTTTCTTCACACCTACTGTGGACAACCARATGTCTTTGTGTTTATAAAGTAGTCCACGATTGGGTCACTGTTAGATTAATATGCTTTKATCCAAATTAGCTATGTGCCAACTAAATCTYTCAATGCATCCATTAATTACAATACAGCTTCAGTTTATYGTCATTTGCACAATTTCCAAGTCCTGCTACTGAWAATTTGATGCTGATATGCTAAAAGATTAACTGTTTATTTTAAGCAATACTAAAGAACAACTTAAGTTGCAATTTTCCTCATTTTAATGCAGTGGTAACTGAATGTGATGACTCTATATTGTCTCTAGGTGAGTTAGAGACTGAAAGGTTGTCTGTCTTGTTTGTATCTATGTGTGMCCCTGTGATGGACTTGCGACCTGTCCAGGGTGTACCCCGCCCCTCGCACTGTGACTGCTGAATATGGGCACCAGTGACCCTGAAAGGAAGAAGCGGGTATAAAAAAAAATGGATGTATGGTAACTGCATGCTTTTTCATGTAAAGGCTACAATATTATGACTTTAATCTCGTAATGATATGTTTTTAATCTCGTAATG
>NW_013952648.1:251425-261119 GCF_001266775.1 Austrofundulus limnaeus | reverse complement strand
TATGACTTTATTCTCGTAATATCACGACTTTATTGTCATAATATTATGACTTTAATCTCGTAATGATATGTTTTTAATCTCGTAATATTATGATTTTATTCTCATAATGTTATGACTATTTTTATACGACTTTAATGTTGCAATATTATGACTTTATTCTTGTTATTTAATACTCGTCGTACCATGTGTCTCTGTTTATAAAGTAGTCCGCAATGACTTGGGTCACTGTTGAATCAATACGCTTTCGTCTAAGTTAGCTACGTGCCGACTAAATCTGTTAGTGCATGCTTCAGTTGATTATATAGACATTTGCACAATTCCCAAGTCCTGCTACTTATAATTTGATGCTAATGTGCTAAAAGATGAACTATTTATTTTAAGCAAAACTAAAGAAAAACTTTACAAGTTTCTCAACATTCCTCATTTTAATGCAGTGGTAACTGAATGCTTTTTTTGTGTAAAGGGACTAGTATTACGACTTTAATTTTAGAATTTCAAACTCAAACTTTACTCATTCCATAAAAACAAAATTCTGTGTACAATAAAATAAAAAAGAAAATACAAATAAAATGAAATGAAAGGCAGCAGAGAGAAGAAAAAAGAGCTTATAAAATGAATGACTTTAATCTTGTAATATTATGACTTTGTTCTCATAATTTAAAAAAACAAAAACAAAAATCTCAGTGTGGCCCTAATATTCAGTTGCACTTTAATAAGCTGTCATTTCTGCATGTTATTATTTTTATGTTTCTTTCTTTCTTGCCTGCAAGTCCTCCGTTCAGAAAAAAAAAATATTTTTCCACTCCACTGACACCAGATCCTTGTTTAAACAAAACTGACTGGGTTTGTTTATCTGTATGCATAACATAAATATAACTGAATCAAACTTAATACATTCCACTCAAAACCACAAATGGTAACATAAACTCTTGGCTTCAGTTTGCACATAAATAACACATCACTTCAAGCACTTTTCTCAAGTCCATTTAGTGCATAATGGGTTGCTGCAAATGTTTGTTAGGGTTGGGGGTCAAAGGTCAGAACAGGATGTCATTCAAGAGTATAAGGGGGAGGTGGATGGAACATACCATGTGTTATTAGTGACTCTCTTCTTTCAGTCAAGATATTCAGCTCTGCCAAGTTCAGCATCTTGACCAGCCTGCCCTTCTTTCTTTCTTATTTTTTTTTTTACATGAAACTTGAGACAAGAGGGTTAGCTGCTTCATGGCTCCTGTATTTGTTGGTCTGCTGGGTTTCAAAAGGAAGGGTTATCTTTGCTTCCCAGAGGCAAAGCGGCCCCAGGTCGGGACTGCATTTCATGTCCAGKTATGAAAAAGCTGTCAGTGTGGCAGAAGCTCATGAAACCAACAGCCTTTGAACTCACCACGACTCTGCAGCAGGCACATTTCCTCTGATACATAACAGAGTACTGGGACAGTGATTGTCAACTGCTGGCCTGTGGGCCATTTCTGTCCTCTGAGCTATTCCAATTCATGTTGAAKGTGTTAAATCATTAATGGTGCAGGAGGCAGTTGTCAGGGTTTGTAACATTTATTTGGGCACCAAAAAACCAAAAACAAAACAGCTTTKCTTATGTGTAATGTGRACACCTGCAGGGCCCAGTGAACCTGAAGCTAAACTTTAGCACTCTATGGTGTGGTATAAGGGGCAAAACTAAGACTATTGCGCAACCACCTYTTGCTTCATCCTTGTAGCAGGAGGCTATATCTGTTCTTTAGCCAGTTATTGATCTGGTTATTGACAGGCCGGCACRGCTAACTGAGCAGCTGTCCCCGGTAACTGAAAGGCCAGCATAGCAAATGAAAATGAGACTATTAATTTGTGTTAGCATAGGAGAGGCTAGCGACTAGCATGGATGCGCTGGCGTTAGCATTGGAGAGGCTAGTGACTAGCGTGGATAAGCTGGTGTTAGCATAGGAGAGACTAGTGACTAGCCTGGATAAGCTGGCATTAGCATTGGAGAGGCTAGTGACTAGCATGGATGAGCTGGTGTTAGCATTGGAGAGGCTAGTGACTAGCATGGATAAGCTGGTGTTAGCATAGGAGAGACTAGTGGCTAGCATGGATGAGCTGGCTTTAGCATTGGAGAGGCTAGTGACTAGCATGGATAAGTTGGTGTTAGCATTGGAGAGGCTAGTGACTAGCATGGATGAGCTGGCTTTAGCATTGGAGAGGCTAGTGACTAGCATGGATGAGCTGGCTTTAGCATCGGAGAGGCTAGTGACTAGCATGCCTAGGCTGCTGACCTACTTTATTAGACATGGACTTTTTTGAATAAAGATAACTTTCTCAACAAAAATGGTTGACAAGCAAAACCTATAAGACACATGCACTGACAGGTGTTCCTTAGGATTTACTGTTTATCATGATGTTAAGTATAAATATTAAACATAAAACATATTACTGTGAAACAGACAGCTTTAGTTACCACCTGAATTAGCAGCTGCGTTTGCCCTTGTCTATTGGTCGCAGCTACGTTTTTATTTATTTATTTATTTATTTGATTCTCTTTSGCCAAATTATGAGAAATATCTTATAAATCATAATTCAAAATAGAGAAGCACAACGTGATAGTTCTGGCTTTTTTCATTGTAGCATGCCCCCATGAATAAAGATGAAGCTTTACTGATGGATTTGATGGGTTTTAATTAGCTTTATTTGTATATCCATTTATCCATAGTAACCACCTCCATAACCACCATTAGAGCTGAAACACATACAACATGTGACTGATTCACTAACATCGTTTACCTTAACTTACTACCTTAATTTTATGCTAAAACGAACGTAGTAACACACAAAAATACTCATAAATATTMTAAATGCTTTAACTAAACAAACCTTTTGCCTCTTCGGAGGGTTGCCAGAATAAATGAAACTTTAAGTGATGCTTCACGTCTCTTTTCCATCTGTACTTTGGTTAACAAGTTTCTACGTTAAGAACTGTGCTAAACAGGAAGTCCACATTTCAAAATAAAAGCGCWTTACTTAAGACACGAAGTTAACAGTTTCAGCACAAATTTATTACAAAATAAAATATGGTTTCTGCTTCAACAAGATTGGCTTGTGGTTATTTACACTCATAATCCGGTAGAATTTCACATCTAAAAAAATAAGTGAGCAACAAAGGTAGGCTAGTCGCTAGCATCTCCAACGCTAACGCCAGGTTATCCGTGTTAGTGGCTGTCCTTTTGTTTAAGCAAATGAATAGTCTCCTTGTCATTTTGCCAGTGCTGGCCTCTCAGTTACCAGTGGCTGGTTTAGGAATAAATTTAGCCTCCTGCAACAAGGATGTAGCAACTAATAGTTGCACAAAATACTTAATTTTGACCCTCATACCGCTCCATAGCACTCCTTCTGAAAGCTCACGTTTCCATTTGTTCTTTCATATGTTGTTCTGCTGGATCGAGCTACATATTAACATTACCTCATCTTGTTGTTTATCAGGASTTAGGTGTCCAACTCGATGAGGTAAATCCAATGTTTTGTGCTTCTGCAGAATCAAAATCGCACTGATGGATTTTTACAAAACCAATTAGAGGCTGCCTTTCACCGCTGATTAAAAGTGCCCGCTATTGTCTGCTGACGGCACAGGTAATTAGCAAAGTGACGACAGTCCATTACAATCATCATTGCTGCAATCTAATCATGAATATTAGTTATAAGAGGGAGAGACTCGCTGTTCGTCAAAGACACCTACAGCTCCTTTTAATAGAATCAGGGAAATATCAGGTTGTCTTTTGTGATTATTGGAGCTTGTTCAACAACCTCTAAAAACTCATCTGTAAAGTCAAACTCATGAGCTTTTTGAAGCTATTTTCAAAACTGGAGATGCATTTTCTGCAAGAAAAGCAACATGAATGTTGAGGGCTGAACGACTTCACTGAAATTTGCAGAGGAAGCTAAAATTAAGTTGGTAAAGCTAAAGGAAACAAAAGATAAAAACCAGACATTAGCTAAAAGAAGCTAAATCCTAGCTAAAAGCTAAGAGTAGCAAAATAGACACATTTTAAACATTTGCTGTACCTTTTAGGAAAAGTAATGCAGCTGATTTTATTTAATTTTTAAAACATTTAGAAGCATTGACAATTTATACCTCAACTTATCTGATATCTGGCAGATTAGGCAGCAACAATTAGTCTAATTAAAGCTTTTAATTGCTAAAATACAAGATATTTCCAGTCTTAAAACTCGGATACAAACATAGCATTGGCCTCACTTTTCACTTAGACCCAGAAATTTTACTTAAAATGGGTTGCAACTTGTTTTTAAGGATCAATTCAGATTACAAACATAATAAAATAAAAAAACTGACACAAAACTGAAAGTTAATCTGATAATTTAAGTAAAAATGCAGTTTTAATTGTTTTTATATCGAATAAATTTATTTGGTTATTTAGAAACTGATTTTAAAAGCACCACATCATATTCATAGTTTTCCTTTTTAAGTATTGATTCTTATAATCTATTGTTTGACTATTGTTATGACTTGATTAAAATAGGTTTAGATACATGCCTCTAACATCATGATAATCATCATAATGAAACCGTTAATTAAAACATCAGGAGAGCATCGCTGTTCGGAGTGTCTGCGATTCAGCCGTAGGCCTGTAGGGGGCGTAGCAGGCACTGAAGAACCATGTTTTTATAAGCCGGCACTTCCGGTTTGCATTCAGCGCTGGTTTCATGTCTGCACAGAGAGCATTAAACCACCGTTCTCTCCAGTCACTGATGCTGTGTGGTCCATCTCGTCACATTTTCATCTATTCAACATTCAGGTGGTTTCGTCATGATTTCAGATAACGAACACTAAATTTTGTTACACTATGATTATTTGCAGTTAAGACTTTAAGAGTTAAATATTTAGCCTTTAGTTACTTCAGGTTTTACAATGAAATGATTTTATCCATAAGTAGCAAATCATTTTTGAGAGATTGAAGAATCATGTGTGCGCACGACCCATGTGAGTCTCCAAATGAAAACATTTTCCTGTTTTCGTTTGCAGCTTCAAGTAATATCCTAAAATTACTAAAGAAAACAGAAGAAATATTGGCGCAGCTTATGTGCACCTTCCTCAGTTTGTTTACAGGTATTTGTGCCCTCCTCCATCCCCTCAGTGCAAATCCCACAGCTCATCTCATTGATTTAGAGTTATTACATTAGTTGCAAGCGGGCTGCAGAGTGAGTGAGGTGAGGGATTAACAGCGCTGGAGATAACAGTGCAACCTAAACCTGTGTCTCTGCATTTAATAGGTTCTGCATGGAAGTGCAGCGTTGTGGAGCCTGTGGGATTTCATAAAAAGACAAATGCTCCAGGCGTAGCTGAAATTCGGGGATGAGGAGCAGACAATTAGCCTAATCTGTGGAGGCATGTCTCTAATGCCATAGAAGCTTTGAGAAAATGGAGAGGTGGAGCACAAGAAGTAAAATGCAATCATTCCTCTTATAGAAAGACTATTATATGAGGATGAAAGGAGGAAAGTACATATTTTAAGAAGGCAGTACAATAGAATAAAAATACAAAATAATCACTATTTTTGAATGAATTCTCCAGATGACGGTTGACCTCCTGCACAAAACAAATTTCCCTACTTAAACAAAATTTAGCAACACAAAACTAACATCAACTTGGCGTCTATTCAACATGAAATATCTGCAGCAGAAAATTTGATTATATTTGATTTACCTGTAAACAAAGGATATGTATATTCTCTGGTTTTCTGAGCCAAAAATGATGGTTCATTTCTTTATTGGTGAGAAAAAACTGAATTTAATGTAAACCAGGGCCATTTCTTTGTTAGATTGTTTTGTGCGGAGCCCGCGAGGAGACATGGTGGGATTTTTTTTCTTTTGCGTTCCCATGCAAAACCTTTGCATTACCTCGCTAAACCTTTGCATTACCTCGCAATACTTTTGCATTACCTCGCAATACTTTTGCGTTACCTTGCAATACTTTTGCMTTAGCTCGCAATACCTTTGCGTTAGCTCGCAATACCTTTGTGTTACCTCGCAATAATTTTGCATTACCTCGCACTATCTTTGCATTACCTTGCAATACCTTTGCATTACCTCGCAATACTTTTGCGTTAACTCGCAATACCTTTGCGTTACCTCGCAATACTTTTGCGTTAACTCGCAATACCTTTGCGTTACCTCGCAATACTTTTGCGTTAACTCGCAATACCTTTGCGTTACCTCGCAATACTTTTACGTTACCTCGCAATACTTTTACGTTACCTCGCAATACCTTTCCATTACCTCGCAATACCTTTCCATTACCTCGCAATACCTTTGCGTTACCTCGCAATAATTTTGTGTTACCTCGCAATATTGTTTTGCGTTCCCACGCAAAAGTTTGATTTGTATTTGAACTGAATTAAATCAGATTTTTATTTTGAAATATCCGGTTACCAAAACAGTATGTGTCGCCACAGTTGGTGAAGTTGACATTGATGTTGCGTGGCTGCATTGTGTTAAAATATCYGCATTTGACATACTTCCATGTGTGGTTGTGTGATATATTCATTCTGAAGCTGAATTAAAGCAGTAGGCTAACTCGCTAATGGTAAACATGTGAGTTTGTTAATAAACCGACAGGCACAACAGTGATAAACAACTTTTGCGACGGAACGCAAAAAGAAAAAAATCCCCCATGTCCCCTCGCGGAACAATTAACAAAAAGGGGAAAAATGACATAAAAGACATAAAACTAATTCTGTCACCAGAGAGTTTAACTTGTTTTAGCTTTTTTTTTTTTCTGGTTTCATGTAACCTATAATTAAAGGACACATGGATGGTGGTTTACAGGGTTACAGGCAGACTCTGCAGCTTGAGTCTCTTCTCACAAAAATATGTAAAACAGTGTTTTATCTGTTTTTACAAAACATTCTCACTTCAACCCATTCAGATACCAGAGGAGTCCTGCTTTACAAACTCCAAAACAGGAAATTATAATTAACTGTAATTGAATTTATCAGTGAATCTGAATTGGACTTATGATTTAGACTTTTGTTTTTGTTTGTACGGTGCCCTGAGATGGCTTTTATTGTAAATTGGTATTATGCAAATATAGTGAATTAAACTGATTTGAAAATATTACATTTTAAACGTTTTAAAGAGCTACAGATGTTCAGTAAATCTATTCTTCCAAAGCTAATCAACAATAGAATGTGTTTACATAAACTTATAGTGCAATTAAACAGCATCTCTGCAGAAATCAATCACAGCCTTAATGGAGGTAAAATTTCCACCACTGAAAGCTTTTATTGGAAAAATAGAAACTGGCAAGCATGAAATCAAAAAGTGCACACATGGAAGCTCCACGGGGAGCCATTAGGACCATCTGAACCAAATTCCCCCACATTCATCAAGCGTGCCGAAACACAATAGACTTTAAATCCTCTCGCTCCGTCACTGGCTTGATGTGGCACAGCTCGTTGCCATCGCGTTGACACAAATTTACTTCAACAAGAGATGTGGAGAGGAGATCAGATGTGGTTCCCCTCCTAATCGTTTGTTATCCTGCTAGCTTAATGACCTGTGTAACATGGCATTAACTATGAAGAGTGATGATGAGGAGTGCTCTTAATCTCATTTTTAACCAAACGCAAGCAAGAGCATTGATAAGTTTCACTGGATGTTTAGGAACTGTGTGCTTCCCCTTCACGTGTCAAATCTGAACCATTACTGCTCTTTTGTGATCTGAATCAAATGTGCCTTATTTGAAACCTATGAAGATTGGTAGACACAAGGTTAACAACGAAGGTTTTATAAAAGTAAAATATAAGAAAATAATTTTGCATTTCCTGCGAATGCTGAAAGATATTTGCTGAATAGCTTAAACTAGCCTAAAGCAGCTCAAAACCTTAGCTGAAATTAGCAAAAAAAGGTGCATGATTGCTGAATTAAGCAGTGAGAAGTTGAAATTATCACAAAAAGGCAAATTTAGCTGAGAAAAAGCTCAGTTCAGCTAAAATGTATATAGAAACACAGAAAATAGCTTAAATTAGCACAAAGAAACAAAAAGAGCACAACTGCTGGATTAAGCTYTAAGAAGCTGAAATTATCACAAAACGGTAAGTTTAGCTAAAATAGCTAAACTTAGCCTAAAAGTAGCTAAAAACACAGAAAACAGCTGAAATTAGCAAAAAAAAAACCTAAAAGAAGCGTAGAAAACTTAAATAGCAGAAAGAAACACAAAAGAAAGTTTAGATGAGCAGAAGAAAAGCAGTAAAGGAAAAAAAGCAGAGAAAAAGTTAAAACCAGCAAAATAGTAGCCAAAGTAGGGGTGTAAGAACATATCGATACATTGAAATATCGCGATATTTCATTTCCCCATACTGTATCGATATTCTAAAGCCCTCTATCGATTTTAATTAAGGTTTAAAATGTCAACCTTCTTGCCAACCGTTCATTTTTATGTTGTAGTTCAGCCTCTGACCACTAGTTGGCAGCAGTGAGCCAGCCATTTGGCTCCTCTACCTCTTGAGCGCCAGCGAGTAAGGGTAGCATTAGCATTGTAAGTAAACTTTAGCTTTTCTTTTCTTTTTTCAGTAAGAGGTTTTTATTTAATAGAATTTTTGGACAAAAAAATCGCAACATATCACAATATACTGCCTTGCTTACAGTATCGCAATATATTGGGATATATCGTATCGTGGCCCCTCTGTTATGATATGTATCGTATCGCCAAATTCTTGCCAATACACAGCCCTAAGCCAAAGGAAGCTGAAAGTCACACAAAAGAGTTTTAAAAAGCAGCATTTGAGGAAAAGTTTTAAAAAATGCTGTAAACATTTATAAACATTTTGAAGGATTTTATAGATGTTAAAGACATTTCTGTTCATTTTTAATTGTAAAACGTGGCAGAAAAAGCTAAATAGCTCAAACAGTATAAATTGCTTTAGTACAAAAATGTCCTGAAAGAGCTGAACGTTTTGATTCAATCTGTTGAAATAGCACAAAAACTGTGGAACAAGTTACAAGTTAAAAAACGTATGGAAGGAAAAAAATGAGCTCAATAAACTCGTTGATGTGCAGAAAAACCCATGAGTGCACAGCTTGCATCTTGTTAGTGTCGCTCKAAACATGTGAAGTTCCCCACCCTGCCAGGTGTTAATTGGACGATCAATCTCTCCTAAACTGCGGTGGTCCGAGGCCTTGGCGGAGTGCTTTATCAATGTCACCGTGTCAGCAGCTCTCTTGTCCTCATTTCCTCCCTTCAGTGAGCTGCAAAGTTTGGATTTATCTGTGTGAATCTCTCAGGCTTGCAAAAGACAAGTTAAAAAAAAGGAAGCACAAAACAGTAAAGTCTGTGAGAAAAAAAAATAAAAGATGTGCAGCAGAAGCTTTCCAGGTGATTTACAAGACTTTGCAGGACTGGTGGAATGCACTTCATCTGATATCTGCTACCTTTGACCATCAGCCAAGCTTTCACGAGTTATCTTGTCAGGAACTCAGGGAGACTTTAATTCCCTTTTCTACAATGTAAACTTTAAAGGCAGATGTTTATAGGAGCAGCTTTCTCTGATTCAGCTGGTTTAACTCAGGCTCTAGCTGCTATCGCTGTACGGAAAACTGTTTTAAACCAAGCAAAATGTAGCATTCTTCAATTTCATTTTAATAAGTATAAGTTTAACCATGTACTTGTAGTGTACTAGAACGTATACTGATT
>NW_013952648.1:246212-247893 GCF_001266775.1 Austrofundulus limnaeus | reverse complement strand
ATCTTATCTTATCTTATCTTATCTTATCTTATCTTATCTTATCTTAAATGCAAAGTTTACTATTATAAAAACTCTTTTCATTTTTAATTAAGTAAAAAACAAAAACGAATTTGGCAGGCCAGACAGAAATCACCTAGTGGACTGCATTTGGCCTGCGGGCCTTAAATTTGACACGTGTTCTAATATGTTACTTTAAAAGTGCTTGGCCTTTAATTGGTTAAAAAATTAAAAACTGTCATTTTATTCCTGAAAACTGAAGCATAAACTTATAATTTTGTTGCCAAACAAGAAACACGGATCATAAGTTTTGTCTTACTTCWTTAAAGAAACAAGCTCTTTTTTAACGTTTAATTGTAATCATAACTGTCTCCCTCCTTGTTTTTCTCGCTTCTTTATTTCCAGGTAAATAAAACGGAGAAAAGCAGAAGGCTGATTTCATCACAGAGCAACACGACACCATCTGTTCTGTCGGCCGCCTGCGACTAATCTCTTCACCTGATGGTCAACAAACAGAGATGATCTTCTGCAGCGAGGAGTTTATCTGTGGTGAGAAATCTTCAGTCTATTAGAACTGTGTCCTGCACRACCACGTGCCTCCGCTGCTGAAAAGTACATAACGAGACGGCGTTAAAAAAAGAAAAAAAAGACACAAGCTCATACTCCCCGGGGTTTCCTGTGTCTCGATACGATTCATGTTTTCTTCATTGTCAGCGCTGCCCTCATTGTTTACCGAGCAAAAAGAAGAGAAAGCACAGCGTGAGGCGGTGCCCGAGCTTCGAAAGACGTGCAAAGAATTCGGGCCCGGCTGTGCGGTGAATGTCATTAGCTGTGGTCTGAATATTGAGAGGCACCAAGGGCATCAACAAGAGCACGTTGTGTGTTTTAGCATACTGTGAGCTGCCTTTTAACGYATTTCCAAGGGCAGCGTTGCGAATGCGCTCCAGAAGCCCAGAGATAGAACACAATATCCTCCGCAGGGCCATCGGCTCATGTTCTTTTCTCCGTTGTCAGAGAAAGAGACAGCAGAACACAGGAGGGGTAAGAGTGAAACTGCCATGACCTTTAAAACTCCCAGAGGACAGGAGCTCCCATCTGGGCTCGGAGGAGTTCTACAACCTCAGAGCAAGATCACACARATCCAGTGGTACTTTTACTGAGCTTATAGAACAGACTCCCTGGCATTAAAAGTGTCATCTGTGTCAAAATACATCTAATACAAAAACTGTCAAGCCATGATTTGTTGGATATTAGAGTTAAGGCAGTAGCTTTGATATATTAAAACTGTATTTTTACTTCTTTGGCAACAAACAAAACCAAAACATCTAGTGTGAAAATAATAAATATTCCTACTTTAYAGTTTCATGGAAGAAACTAGAGAGGATCTTTGGTTAATAGGAGATTGATGGGTTTGTTCAACTTTAGTTGAATTTGCAGCAAAACGGAAACGAAGGAAAAACGTATACAAACCCAAAATGTAWTTTAGGCTGTAGCTAAAAGTAAAGGACACCAAGTGTAAAATGGAGTGTGTTTAAATTTTTTCCTCTAACATTTTATTGTTGTTTAACTCACTGTTCTTACATTTATGCTAAATGTTAAATTTAAATGTTATATATACTGTATTTAAATATTAAATCCTAAATCTAAATTTTTAAATCTAAATGTAAAAGTTAAACCTTAAAGG
>NW_013952648.1:243850-244941 GCF_001266775.1 Austrofundulus limnaeus | reverse complement strand
ATTAAAATGTAACATTTAGCAAAAATTAGCTAAATGTAAGAATAGTGAGCTAAAACAAAAACTGTTAGTAGAAATTGTTTTGACACTTAAAAAGTGAGTTAATTAAAGAAAGAAATGTTAGTGAAATATTTTAACAATACATTTCATTCTCTCACATTAGTTGAAAGCAACCACATCACAGTTTTTGTGATAACCTGATTAAATTATATAAGGACATGAACGCAAGAGCATCTTTCAAAATACTAAAAATATTTTAAAAAAAAATTTTAGCATTAATGGGAGATTTAAATTACAACATTAAAAACAATCTGTTTATATGATTTTATATCATCTTTTATCCTTTATTCTTGATCAAATCAACTTTAATGACATAAAAGTTGCAATAATGTGTCTGATATGTTCAGCTCAACATAATAACTTTAACTCTAGAATACACGTTCCTATTTTAACTTACCATGGGAATATACAGTATCTGTCAGGTTTCTCCCAGTGTAACACCTGCAGTGATGTCATCACAGGAACTGCTGTTATTCTTTCACCACAATGAGGTCATCCTGACTTGTTTTCCACTAAGCTTTGGATGAGAAAGTTATTAAAAACAACATTTCCAGTAAAAGACACTGCAGAGAAGATAAAGAGGGAAGCACAGTGGTCGTCAACGTTGACAATCACTGCTTTTCTCTCATCAGGAGATTTATACCTGAACGTGTGTTCGTGAGTGGAACCCACTGAGGTTAAAGGTCACAKTGAAAGAGTGTAAGATACGGGAATACAGGATGACGGCTGCGCTCCTTTATTGTTTGGTTTCAGGTGTTTCTCATCAGCCTGGAAGGCCTTCCTCATATTTATGTGGTTTTAACGCAGAGCACGGCTCATCTTTACTCATTAGGAGCTAAAATTTATTCTCGTCTTGAGTGTTCMGATATCAGGAACGAGCAGGGAAGCGCTGACAGCCTTTGGAAGGCAATTATTTTTCAGGAAGTCCATTTAATGAGCGCCTTTTTAGAACAGGATTTTTTTAAACACACATAAAGGCATACCTCTTGTAACCCCAGCACACACACACACACACACACACACACACACACACA
>NW_013952648.1:238810-240688 GCF_001266775.1 Austrofundulus limnaeus | reverse complement strand
TAATAATAAAGACTTTCTACTTCTTGCCTTTTTTTAAATGTAAGGAGTAAAAAGTACAGATAATTGTGTGAAAATGTAAGAATTAGAAGTACAAAGTAGGCTGAAAAATAATTACTCAAGAAAAGTTCAGATACTCCAAAATTCTTCTTGAGTACAGTAACAAAGTATTTGTATTTACTTGCTGCTTAGTTTTAGGTTTTATTGCAACTTTTGAAATCAAATATCCTTTTCTTGAACATKGCCTTCACAAAAAGAAGTGCAGCTAAAGTAACCCTCAATAAAAGTTCTTTTATTTATATCAGAGGTGCCCAAAGTGGGGCCCGCGGGCCAAATTTGGCCCACCAAGTCTCTTATTTGGCCCACCCATAGTTGCTCTGGTTATCATGTTGTGTTCTCCTGTGGTCCCCTGCAGCAGCAGTGTAGTTCCACTGACAGTCAATCTGTTCACTGGTCCAGTGACTGTAGTGCAGAAAGTTGACTTTATTTCTGAATTAARTTAAGATTAAAGATGAAATGAAAGTAACTAAAGAAGATACAGTATTTAGACTGTATTTCAGCACACATTTAGATTTGAACACTTTTTTTAACCCACAAATATATTTTTTCAACTTATGAAATGTCTCCAAGTGCATGGGCTAAAAGAACAAACAAAATGTGGGCCGCCGCACTGACTCCTAGCTCAATCAAAAAGAAGTATTTGCATTTCATGTATTATATTATTGCTTTTGCCCCACAGCCCTTTTTCATTGTGGCCCTTTTGGGGGGAAAGTGTTTGGGCACCCCGATTTATGTATTTTAACACCTGAAAACTTGCATTAATTCATCGTTTTKCCTGTTTGCATCAACACTGAGTTTCTGGATGGTAAACTATCTGTAGATGTAAATCTCTGTGTCATGATGTAACAGACGATCTTGACTAGTTGCAGAGTTTATCACTCTACAGACGGGCGTCGTGCAACGTCTCGTTTTATTTGGAGCAAACAACAGATGTTCTTTTTAATTTAAGAAAAAAAAACTTCAGCGTCTGAATCCTCTTCATCCCTCAGCCTCCAACATAACGAGCTCCAGCAATGAAGATTTAAAAATAATAACTTGTGCGCTAATGGCTGTGGCATTTTTTTCCCTTTTCCTTCATTATGGAGATTTAATTCCGACCGAGGAGTTTTTGAATCATGTTTTATGACAGCTGAAGCGCAATCAAAGCTTGCATTAAGGGGTTCGCGAGGTGACTCTTTGTGGGATTGAATTTGCATCTTAAATGTAAGAGATAACGGCAGCAAACGCGCAGCATGCCTGCAGATCGGTCTAATTAAACTAGATCCTGTCTTCCCGAACGTTCGCATATTTTAATGGCGTCTGTTTTTGACAAGAACAGCTCTGTAACGTATGATAATGTGAGGCGATGTGAATCTGGAAAACAAGGTCGAGCCCTACATTTTACTGCAGCGGGTGAGAATAATAAACAAGCTGCTGTACAGTGAGTAGCCTTAAACACACTCACAAGTGTCACTCAGGAGATATAAAAGACCTGAAAGAATAAAGCAGGAAAACTCACAATAACAGTCAGAACTTCTACAGAAAGCTCAGGGAGGTTAGTTCATTACGATGTTTTATGGTAAGAAAACAGWTATATTTTCTGGTCCATCAGTTACATTAAGAATGTACTAAGAYGAAAATAAAAATGAAAWGAWATTGAAGGAATTTATTAGTTAGGAACTGATTTAGAAGCACCACACTGTATTCATAGTTTTCATTTTTAAGTATTGACTTTTATAATCTATTGTTTAACTATTGTTATAGCTTGATTAAAATAGTTTAGATACATGCCCGAAACATTGGGCCTCATGCAAGAGCATGTTCGTATTCTTATCCTAAATT
>NW_013952648.1:227937-237980 GCF_001266775.1 Austrofundulus limnaeus | reverse complement strand
GAATACGAAAACATTGGTGAATGCCACAAATTCTCCTAAATCACTCACAACTTAAGAACAAATCTGTGCGTACCAATGGTTCTTGCATGAGGCCCAATATTTCAACAAAGAAATGATTTATACTACAGCAGGTGAGTAATGTTGTCTGAGTGCCTGCGATTCAGCCGTAGGCCAGTAGGGGGCGGGCCAGACACTGAAGACTCTGTATAAAAGGACCGGAAGTTCTGGGTTTCAGGCAGCGCTGCTCAGATTGCTTCTAGCTTAAGCAATAAAGCTCTGCTTGTAACCAGATCTGGGTTGTATGGTCCCTATTCTTGTCACATTTTAATCTATTCAGTATTATGTGGTTTTGTCACGATTTCAGTTACTGAACACAAAATATTTCTTACAAAATGAATACCAAAAAAAACGGTCATAATAAACTTGAGACAGATAGAAATAAAGCTCATCTTTGGTCAAAACATGAAAACAAGAAAATGATGATACTCAGCTACGATCACATCAAGTTAGAGCTCAATTTCTTTCAAACTGACGGTTTTTTTTATATTTTAGAACTTGTCTTAAATCTGTCCACTGTGGCTTCAACTTCAGATATATTGCAATTAAACAACCARACAGACAGACAGACACGAGCCCAAATATTTAACGACTGCTCCTCACTAAATTGAATTATTTCAGCAGAAAACAAAACGTGGAATCGGGTCAACCTTTCTACAAACTGATTTCAAATTGTAAAAGCTTTGACAATTCATTAAAAGATTTATCCTTCTGTCCACATCCACTCAATTAGAGGATCCTGAGATATGGCGGCGTAACGACCTTTGACCTTACAGGCACACACGGGACGGAGAACGAAGGAGAAAACAGATTTAGGTTCAAACTGAATCTGACAGATCAGACTGTTTAAAAGGAAGACGAAAGCTTTTTTCCAAATGAAACAAGTTCTCTTTTGCTTGATCTGTTTTACGAATAAAACTTTAATTTTTCTGGTCAAAAGATGCAACAAAAACCATTTGAAGCTTTTATAACTGAAGACTTATTTTCTTTAATATAAAAGACCTTGATAACTTAACTGAGCAGTTTTACAGTCCTGTGAAGAAAATGACCAAATCAGGTTTATTTTGCACTCGAGGCAAACAGACAGATTTGAGTGTGATTTACAGCCACTTAAGGCCCGAGTGTTACTTTCACATCATGCACACATTTGTTTCCCTAACAAAGGACCGTAATAAATCCATGAGAGGGAAGCAAACATTTTGATRTACGTTTCTTTTTTCACAAGTCCCTTGTAAATCAAAACGTCAGTGAATCATGAAGTCAGTAAAAYGAAACAAAACAACCTTCTATTGACGCTGGATCCTGGTGCGATGCTGTAAAAATGTTTCATCAACAAGCCCCTGTTTGCTTGTGCAGAAAAGGAAAATCAAGACTTGTTTTCGTGGAAGCAAACTTTTATTGAAGAGTCTCACAACAGAAAATGTCAGCGGGATATTTTAGTTGACAGCAGAGTAAACTTCTAACCTGTTCTGGCGGGTTTTAGACAATAAACCACCTGCATGGCAGAAGCTTTCATGGACGTCATTTAGTCCTGGACTCACAACCGGTCCAGTCTGACCAGGGTTACACATCCTGAAAGCCTCAGCTTTGGATCGCCTTCAGACGGKGMAAAATSCTGCAGCAGGACTTTTAACGGGCACCAAATGAAAATCACACATTACTCCAGTCCTGGCTCCTCTGGTTGCCAGTACATTTTAGAAATCATTTTAAGATCTTAGTTCCACTGCATGGTCAAATGGGGGAAAACTTGTTTGTTTCTATTCTTCACCCAGTAACTTTCACTGGGTGAAGAATTCATGTGGGATGAATTAGAATGACTCGATTAAGTCATCCAGACTCCCAAAAATCTACTTCCAAAGTCCATTTTACCAAAAATCGTAAGTTTTAAGAAGCAACTCCAAACTGAACGGCCTTGTTTTCCAGTTTTGCTGTCAGAAACGTAAACATTTCACGTTAAAAATGAGGTTCTACGTTTGTCTTTGCTGCTCTGACCTTCCTGGAACATCCAGTCCTGAAGAATAAACTGACTTGAATGTGAGAAATCTTTCTCAGTATAAAAATTATGGTCTAAAATGATTTGGTAATGGTTTCATAACCTTTCCAAGATTGCCAGGCAGAAATACGTTTCTCTTTTTTTGTTATTTTTATGAAAAAGCTGCTTAAATCATTGTCCATGTTATACCAAAGCTGAAAGTCATTTTCTGCTGATTCTTAGTTTCATCATAGAAATGCTGTTTGCTGACTTTGTTGCTGTTTTCTTTGAAAGACCTTGAAGTAGAAATTGGGGATGCACGATACATCAGCATTAACATTGGTATCAGCCGATAAGTAAAACTGGGCCGATATTAGCATCTGATATTGATTTCCCGCTTTTTTACGGTTGTGTTTCTCTTTTGGGAGGGGCCATGGTTGGTTAAGTGGCATCTGTTTGATCATGATATTAGTGATGCTGCGCAGCCAGGAGTAAAAAACACAAATGTATTTGTGTGCTAGGAGTCTGGTTTAGGAGTATGATTCTCGCTTTGGGTRCGAGAGGTCCAGGGTTCAAATCCCGGACGAGCCCCCATTATGTTACAACCCAGTGGCTCAAAGGGAAGCAACATAAAGGGGACAACCAGACAAGAGGTGGTGTTTGACCGAAAAAATGTTTATTAAAACTAAAGGGCTTGTGAGAGTCTACCTGGAAATAGAGATATAGTCTCGTAACAATTTGTGTTTGTGTAATATCGGTAAATATCGGTTATCGGTCATAACGGCAATATTGATATCGATATCGGCTGAAATTTGCATATAAGTGCATCCCTAGTAAAAATGATTATTAATGACTACAATGTTCTGATTACTCAGAATTGGTGAATATTCATTATATTTCACTAAGACGTGAACAGATCCAAGCACTACCATAAAGACATGTCACATCAGTAAACACAGGCCTGAAGCAGAGCCAGCAGCTCCGTTGTTTGAGGTTTGATCTGTGCTGCTTCTACGACCTGAACTCATTCATGTTCTTAATGAAAAGTTGGATTTGAATGAGAGGAAATGTTGCCTCCTTTTCTCTCCCTGCCTTCTAAAGCTGAGTTCGACAACAAGGGGAGTAAAGGAGAACTCGCTTGCAGGTGAAATGAAAGAAGCTGCGGCGAAGCATCAGATTAGACAGTCACAGCGATCCTTAGCAGGCGACTTGAGGGGGAATCTGAGCAGAAAATTACCCCCGACAGTAAAAAAGGGCTGGACGGACAGAACAACTCCGGGGGCCTGGAAGTGAGTTCATGCCAGCAGGGATTCATCGAAATTGCCTCAATTCCAGTGTGCTGATCAGAAATGAAGAAATAATATGATTTAAATTTCATATTGTGCTGTGGTACCAGCCTTGATCACATGGTGCTTCTTCTGCTTCAAGGCCTAATATATATATAGGGCTGCTTCAACAGTAATAGACTCGTGGGAAATAAACTTGGCGTCTCCGTAGCTGTTTCTGCTTCACTGATGGCAGTTTGCTGGAATTACTCCCAATTTTGAAAGAAGGTCATTATAGCCTGTTCTTTTGAGGGCAGGATGGAACATCTGTGGGGGGGTCGCAGGATTTTATTTTATTTTTTCCTTGCTGTGCGCCACTGCTGGAGAAATCAGAGTTCTCTTTATGGAAACGGCTCACTCTGCTGCTGCACTAAACTACAGCTGCTGGTAACTGACAGGAAGTGTCCATCAGTTCAAGCAGAAGGTTTTCAAAACAAAAATAAGTTGATATGGTGATCTGTCTCCTTTGATTTACTGTAGTGCTGATGTTTTTAACGTGATATGAAGTTTCTCAACAGGTATCTATGGTGCCTAACCCTTCTTGGATCCCACTCTGTATGTTTAAAATGTTTCCTTGTTCTATCAAACTAAATATTCAATCAAAAGCAGACATATTCTCCTTTTAAATCTGACTTTTTAACTTAGAAATGCTCTCCGTCTGTCGGTCCATTGCAATTTCAGAAAGCTGTAACTTTCACATAGAAAGGCCAAAATACACCAAACTTTGAATGAGTCATCGATGTTGCATGCCCAATCATACCATGTGGTCATATGACATCATAGAAGCCCTGCCCCCTCACAGCCAATCTTTACCAAATTCACTATGGTCAATCCTAATCCACCCCACTACAGGAATGCAGTCCGATTTTTGGAGGGCGTGGTCTAATTACATATTGCGTTGTTGACAAAAGGTTGTCTCTAAATCACACACACATGTGATCTGATCTGAACCAAGCTTTGTGTGCATCATAAGGGAGACCTGCTCAACATTTTTGTGCAGTAGTTTGATAAGATCACTTTAGCCCCCCATCCATCYGTCAGTCCGTCTGTTCGCCTTGTGAGATCATTTAAATAATGAAAGCCTGTGATGATTCCAACAAAAATACTAACAGTTGGTCATTACTGAAAGGTGAAGGGGGACATCATCGACGGTTGGCGTCAAATTCCATCTTCACGTTTAAATCCTTCAGTTGGGGAGATGCAATGCTTTGGTCTGAATTCCTCCTTATTGCAACTCCACAAGCCCCGCCCCTTTTCTGGGGTGTGTTCTTAAAGCAGCTCGTTTTGAGGCTGTCTTTCGTGCTTCACCCCCCCCCCCTCCAGCTCCCAGTGTGGTCCATTCTGATAAAGGGGTTTACGACAATATAGCTGCACAGAAACGTTTTATTTGCAAGTTAATTAAAAGATGTCAACAAGGGAAGACTTGTCGCAAATAATTTGACGTAATAGTTCGCAATAGTGCAACACGATGGCTCAGTGGTTAACACAGATGCCTCACAGCAAGAAGTTCCTGGGTTCGGTCCCTGTTTCAGACTTTGGGTCTTTCTGTGTGGAGTTTACATATTCTCCTCGTGCTTGCTTGGGTTTACTCCAAAACCGAAGTACCCGGAGAAAACCAGGTTTTCTCCTATTTTCTCCGAAGTCCCCGGGTTTTCTCCAGGTACTCCGGTTTCCCCCACCCCCAAAAAACATAGGTTGCCTTTAGGCCCAGGCCTCTTTGAACAAGAGATTTGGGCTCTCAGTAGGATTTTTACCTGGTTAAATAATGGTAAAAAAAATAACGCGATAGGAAAAAATAAACTGAATGTGTTGAAGAATATGAAGAATATTAAGGTATCTACACAGCACTAGATTCTATCTAACTGAATTCTTTTTTTTTTTGCCTCCTAGAGACTCCAAGTACAAAACAAAATGTATTTAATGGCTAAAAAATGTGGATTTTGAAGGATTTATTTCCTTTAATATGTCCAAAGCTATCATGCTTACAAAATTCACACCTATGTTATGCTTTTTAAAAGTTTTTTTGAATGCTAAAAATGCTTGCATGCAAAGGTTCAGTCACGATAAAGTCTGATAGTGTGCATGTGATTACACATGGAACACAAGGCTCTATCATAAAACAGACCCATAGCTGCCTTCAGCCATCATAAAAATATAACTATAAAACATGAACTAATAAAATGAGGAAGAAAAATCTGCAGTTTAACAGAACCTCTTTCATTTATTTATTAATTGCTAAAACTTGCAACAACAATTGCAATATTTATTCATCGCCTCCAGAAGCAAAGCCTAATTTGAAACAGAGTGTAGATTGTAAAACTATAACTTCAGGTCTAATGATCAGTTCTTGCATTGAGTTCTTGCTGATGACTACCTGAGCACACTTGGTTTTATTCTGTCAGGAGTAATTTATTGTGTTTATTAACAACGGCCATGATTTCATTTGTGAAAACTTTCCAGTAGCTATTCATCTCATTTCTGAGGTAACTTATCGATCAGCGAGCTCACATTTCAACATGCAGCGCACCTTTTTTTTGGGGTCTATTTTGTGTTGAAATCAATACGCCTTCACTGGGCTTTAAAAGGTTGACGATGCTGAAACACAATTGATCTATTAATAAAACATTCAAGCCCAATCTATAGTCAACAAGAAAATGAACACTCGGCTGCGTGAACTGACAAACTCACACACTGCGCAGAAACAGTCGGGTTTTCTTTGAATGCGTAAAAGGTCAATAATAATAAGATGTTCTGCCAGTGGAGGTTTATTGAATTAATTTGACTTCTTCCATCTCTTTGACCGAATCCCTCGTTATTTTTCTTTTTTTACACCAAAATTATTTACAATTTTTTTAAAACTTTACTAAAGAGGCTGAAGCGAGATGTACCTGCACCACATTAAGGTGCACAATCCCGCCGCTCTTCATGTGCGATGTCGATGAAACGGCACATTTTGATTCCTGAGAATAAACCACATGATAGGAGGTCTCTCTCCAGAGGGAGCGCATTCTGAGGGGCTTCAGCCCTCTTAAGACAGCACATGGTGGGAGGTCTATTTTCTTTCAATCTTCCCTCTCTCCACAGAGCAGGGGGAGTGTGTGTGCGGATGCATATGTGTGTGTGTCGGTTGAAGTCTGGGTCAGAAGAGGGTGGTAGAGTCTCTTCGCACTATCTGATCCCTCCACTGTTAAATATATAAATATAAATATCTTCAGTGAATTCATTTTTTCCATAGCTCTGAGTAAAAGAAGGTCATGCTGATCCTCTGAATCTGTCTGAGGCTGAGATAAACCTTAATAAATTCTCCCAGATGTATTTCTCAGCACATTTTTCATACTTTAGGACAGCAGGATTTTACCTTTAATTATTTCAGTCAGGAAAAACGTGCATGATGGGAAGTTCTCTGTACTCAAATAACAACACAAACATTAGGTGGTTTGGTAAACAGGAAATAGAAGAATAACTTCAATTGGAAACATGTGTAGGGAAAAAAAAGACCTTGAAGGAACAGAAGTCGAATGTGAGAACAGAACTTTGTTGCAGTGGGTTTGTGTCTGTGCTGCTGTGGTGTGCAGGGTGAGATCACGGGCTATCTGAGAACCAAATATAGTGGTTCAGTGGTCTCCTGAGGGACCTTAGAGGGTCTCCTTCCTCCTCCTGCTCTGCCCACTGCAGCTGATGAAGCTGTGTGTTTCCACTGCTGCCTCCAAACATGAGTTTCATTGCAGAGTAGCTGCATTCTATGTTAAAAGGAAATGTGTGCGCTCAATGACTTTCCTAGAATGTGCCACAAAAAAAGAAGCTAAAAATGAAGAAGCCGAATATTATTTTGTTGGCTGTATATTTGTACTCAGATGTTTGTAGAACCAGAGCTAAAATCTTTGTGTGCAGTTTGGTCAAGTAAAACTGATTCTGATTCTAAAAGAAAAAGAAAAACAGTAGCTAAAATTAACAAAAGGCTAGCTAAAAGTTAAAACTATGAAAAAAGTAGCTAAAAGCTAAAAATAACAAAGGCTAGCTAAAGGCTAAAAATAGTAAAAGGCAAGCTAGCAAAAGGCAAGCTAAAAGTTAAAAAGGGTAGCTAAGAGCTAAAATAGCAAAAGGCAAGCTAAAAGCTAAAAATAACAAAGGCTAGCTAAAAGCTAAAAATAGCAAAAGGCAAGCTAAAAGTTAAAAAGGGTAGCTAAGAGCTAAAATAGCAAAAGGGTAGCTAAGAGCTAAAAATAGCAAAAGGCAAGCTAAAAGCTAAAAAAACAAATGCTAGCTAAAAGCTAAGAATAGCAAAAGGCAAGCTAAATGCTAAAAGAAGGAAAATGCTTGCTAAAAATAGTAAAAGGCAAGCTAAATCCTAAAAGTAACAAAAGGCTGGCTAAAAGCTAAAAAATAAAAGGCAAGCTAAATGCTAAAAATAGCTAAAGGCAAGATAAAAATTAAAAAATATAAAAAAGTGTACCTAAAAGCTAAAAATAGCTAAAGGCAAGCTAAATGCTAAAAGTAGCAGAAGTCTGGCTAAAATCTAAATATAAAATGCAAGCTAAATGCTAAAATTAGCAAAAGTCTAGCTAGAACTTAAAAATAGTAAAACGCAAGCCAAATGCTGAAAGTAACAAAATGCAAGCTAATGCTAAAGGTAACAATAGGCAAGCTAAAAACTACCAATAGCAAATGCCAGCTAAAAGCTAAAAATAGCAAGCAACGACAATTGCTTTAAGCAGCAAAACGGTTTCTAAAATGTAAAAGCAGGAAAAGCTACGTAAAGCTAGAAGATAAACATGGCTAAGCTAAAATGTTAACTAAAAGTAACAAGACACTGTCCATTAATGAGAAGACAAAAATAAGGCCAGTGTACTAAAGCAGATAAAACAGAAACTGCAAAATACATATAGAAATAATAAAAGAATAAAGAACCTGATGATGAATCAGCGTTTACACCATATTTTAGCTGCCTGCAAACAGGTTATTAGGAAGCTGATAAATAAAACAAGCTTGCAAACACAATCTGTACAGATTATTGTTCAGACTACAGGAAAACAAARTGTCGTAAACAACTGTTGTTTAGATCCATTAGTGAATAAAAACCTTGTGGTGGAATTTTTCTAACATTACTTTTTTGTTTTCAGGTTCTCTTTCAGTGGAAAATGTTGACAACTTGCTGACAAGAACTTCTACATGTAGTGTTTTCTGTTAGTAAAAAAAAACTCAGGTTTTAAAATAAAATTTAAAAAAACCATTTCGCTGACTGTGCAGAAAACCCCTCTGAGGTTTGATGGTCTCTTGATGCATCAGTGCTGTGTTTCAAAAAGCTCTACATTTATCAACCAATAAATCCAGACATAAAGATAACTTTATTTCTGTTACCTGCTCTCTCCACACTGCTGCACTCTGCGTAAAATTTAAACAGCAAAGTGTCCCTGTAAAACTCACACCCCTGCAACTAAAGGAAACGAGGTAAAAATGTGCCTCAGCACTGCAGGAGCGTTCAGCAGCAGTCAGCACAACATCCTCAGCTTTCACTGCTGCTCTGCTGCTCTCTGTCTCACTTCACTGTTTACCCACAGCTGGCCTGATGTTCCTGGTGTGGCCCTGTGGGGGTGAGAAGGAGAGCCAGCAGAACTCTTTCAGGCACTTGATTTATAATTGTAATTGAAAGCTGGGTTTAAATTCCTCATCCGGCCTCGGCTGCAAAGGCTGGACTTCAGATTGATAAAACTGAAGCCGTTACATTTTTGGGGAGGCGGGTTGCGGTAGATGTTCACATCTGGTTGAAAGGAAGGATGAGGAAATGTTCAATTCCATCAGWCCGCTGAGAATTTCACCACAGTGTCTGTGTGACGTGTGGGACAGAGAGCTGGAAACTAATGAACAATCACTTGGTACAAACTGATGTCAGCTATTGTTTACTGTTTGTTTACCAATTTATGACTCTTAAATCTGATCTACAAAAACTCAGAACCCTAGAAAAGATGTCAAGCCTTTTTTATGTTCGTTCAACAAAGGTTAAATGACTTTGTTACAGATATTTATTCTTATCAGTTTTGTTTTACCAAATTCAATAATCTATTTTTTAAATGGGGAAAGACTGATTTTAAGAAGGAGCCAAGACCAATGCCATCACTTTTCTGTTGGTCGTTTGGMGTGTTTGGTCCTTTTTTCACTGCTGAAAGGTTTGAATGCTCCTGGGTGRTGGGGTGGTCAAGTATCGGCTCCTGGAACTCAACCAGGTCAAGTCCAAAAATAAAACCAGCAAGCCACTTTTCAGAGCCAGTTCAGSCTGTATGGAAAGTCCTTTTGCCATTTTTCTTTAATACGTTGAGTCAAGCTTCAACCATTAAGGCTGGCCTCATGTTGCTTCATGTTACCTCATACGACMACATAAACTACCTCAGGCAGTGTTGTATAAAGTACCACAATGTGATACTTGAGTAAAAGTACATGTATCTTAACAAAAAAATGACTTTGGAAAAAGTTAAAGTCTCCTTTAAGAATATTACTTGAGTAAAAGTCTTAAAGTATCTGTTATTTTTTGTACTTAAGTATTAAAAGTAAAAGTATTCAATACTCAGAGTAGAGCCGCTGCTCCTCCACATCGAGAGGAGCCAGTTGAGGTGGTTCATCTGGTTAGGATACCTCCTGGACGCCTCCCTGGTGAGGTGTTCTGGGCACGTCCCACTGGGAGGAGGCCCAGAGGA
>NW_013952648.1:220434-222390 GCF_001266775.1 Austrofundulus limnaeus | reverse complement strand
TTTCTTGGACCACGTATTTCTTGGACCACGTATTTCTGTCTTTGTTAAATAAATATTGGCATAACAAAGATAATAATACACAAATTTTTCAGTTTGTTCTTTTATCATCTACACTTCTTTTCTCCGTTATAAACTGAAGCTCTGACTTGATGCAGAGGTTTTTTGAGTTCATCAACATTTTGCTTCCTCCTGATCAGTAAAACAAACATAGAGGTGGTCTTCTCCAGGGACAGCAGGTCTGCACTGCAATAAAACGTCCATCTAAACAAATCTTCATCTCTTCTATCCAGCCATAAAAGTATGTTTGAACTTGTTTTGAGACTGAACAAGTGTCAGATTACTATTCTTGAAATAATGAACATTTCTAGGCTAACAAGATTAATAATCTGACACATGCTCTTGCTTAGTATAACAGGCTCAAAATTAGATCAAAAACTTTTTTGGCTGAATAGAAGAGACTTGGGTAGATGGACGTTTTTGCAGCGTAGAAGTGTCAGGATTTTGCTCTATTAAAGTCTAGCTGAAAAAAAATTTTTTTGGACAAGGTTAAAGAAATGAATTTATTGAATAACTTGGTAGGGTGTCACTAATTGTGAGTGGGATGGATTTATTGATTTAAATCCAGCCACCAGTTTGATTTCTATGCCCAGAATAGCTGATAGTGTTCTCTTGTGCAGCGCTCAGTCTGCCAGCAGGGGGCAGCAGACTGATCTGTTTGCATGGAGGAAAATATAAGAGCATACCTCCATGTCTGTAGCCATAGAAATTAAGCAAGACAGCTGGCAATAAAACAACTGTATGTATTTTGGACATGCTTTGAACAAATTAAGGTATAAAAGAGAGAAAAACGGTGAAATCTCACTTTTCTGTACTGCTGCATTCTTCCACAAGATGTCAGCAGAGATTCGGGAAGCATTTCAAAATCCAGTGTGAACTTCTGAGGCCCTGAAAAGTTCAAACTGGTTACATTTATATCCATCCCTCATTCATCTGTGAGATACAAGTAAAGAATGCAGCTTCATAAATTTTATTGCTGAGTGTTCAGGATCTGTAATTTATTTGTGTGCCCTTATGTTTTTAGAAGAACTTCAATAGTTACAAGGTTTAAAAATGTCTAGATTGTTTTTAAAACATGAACAATAATTAGAGATAAAAAACATTTTTTTATGTTTGATTGTGCTCGCCTCCCTGTGTTTGAATCTGCAGTTAATGTCTCTAAACTTAATTAATTTATTTAGTTCTGTTAAACAGTAGAGCTAAACCCCAGTGTAAATGAGGTGACGGTCATCAGGATGGGACTGTGACGTCACKTCTCCTCCATGTGCTCCAGTTTTAGTGGCTGTGAGATCCCCCGCGTGCAGCTGCCCTCATTGGCTGCCTCTGGAGCCATGAAGCAGATCATACTGCGGTGTGGAGTCCCAAACAACATCAAGCCAAACACCATCAGCTCATGTCGACGGAAGTGTGGTACTTTCAAAATAAGAGCATGCACCAGAAATGTATGTCAACTGAGTGCAACCGGACCAGACTGGAGAAAACCAAGTTAGAGAAGTTAATTAAAGCTAACGCTAAGTTTCTGTGTTTAGTCCAAGTTAGCTTTTTGTAGCTCTGGTGTAACTTGTAATGTCATTATTAAKGTGCTATTGTAAATACAAAGTATTTTGTTACTTTACTTAAGTAGAAATGTTGGTTTCTATATTTGAGTAACTATTTTTCAGTCAAGTTTTTATTTCTAGACCTTTTCACACAATTATCTGTTCTTTTTACTCATTGGATTAAAAAAAACATTACTCTTAGAAGGTAGAAAGCAATGAGGTATATTTAGGTGTATATACCTCATTGGTAGAAAGTCCTTACTCTTGTCTCATTTTAGCATATATATGTATATATATGGGKTAACGCTTCTCGTGCTTTGAGGGGAAAATGGACTCTGACTCTGATGTGAGGATGAACCGA
>NW_013952648.1:218627-219402 GCF_001266775.1 Austrofundulus limnaeus | reverse complement strand
GGGATATGCTGGGCCGGGAAGGATCCATCAGACCTGTCCTTCGATTCGGGCCAAAGGAAGGACGTATTTGTCGGCCGCATCGGAGGAGTCTTCGGYYKKGGACGTCCTTCGTCGCGGCGCTGTGACGTATTCAGTCGACAAATTCGACCTTCGGAGGACCCGGCCTGCCGTTTTGGACACAGCCGATTAGTTGGCTGCGACATATGTCGCTGTGACGGAGGCTAAGCTAAGAAGTTAACTGGAAATCATGTGCGCTGTAAACAACTCTACTAAGAAGTGAAACGTACCGAGACGACTGTAAATGAGAGCTGCTGCTTGCAAGACAATTTTAATTTAATTTGAAGCCTTATCAACACAGACTGGCTTCATTCAATTCCTCCACTGCTGTATGCTAAACTAACTAGCAGACACTGCGCAGAAAATCGTCATTCAAAACCCGCCTTCTGTTTATTGATTGGCCCAGGTAAAWTAAACTACAAGCAGACAATGCGCAGAAAATTGACATTCTTTGCTCTGATTGGCCCGGCTAAAAATCTGCCAGCGAAATCCATCTCAATGGGAGAAATGCTAGCCTGGTCCTTGCCTTCCTACGCAGCTCCGCTCAATTCTGGTTTCCCTTCTCTGCTCCGTCTGGGACTTCTCGGCAAAAACTTGTGACCCCAAATATTACTGGTCTGAGAACATGAACTTTGTTAATAACTCTAAAAACACAGGCTTTTTGACAAGCTAAACAGCTTATACACAAATATAAATACTTGTTTTTTACTTATTTTGT
>NW_013952648.1:215444-216938 GCF_001266775.1 Austrofundulus limnaeus | reverse complement strand
ACATTTATCCATTTTAAATATACTAACCTCACTTCTTTGTTGCAACTAAGGCAAAAATGTAATTAATTCAGAAAATCTTTTCAGGACACCTTGATGTTTAGGGACCCCACTTTGGGTCTCGACCCCAACTTTGGGAAACACTGCTTTAAACAACACTGGCTAATCCATCCAATATGAGTCTGGCCTAATTTTTACAGTCCGGCCAACCCAGCGTTTTATTTTGAAAGCACTAAGCGGAAGTTGCGCTGGTAACCATGTCGGACTTGGCGCAGCTTCTGTGGTAACAGACTCCGAACARAAGCGACTGAAGTGCAGCAACTGGTTCGTGGCTCCGCCGGTCGGTCGGTGCAGCTGCTGGCTGACAGCTCAATAACTGAGGCGGATCCCCGCGGCTCTCCGGCTGCCTCCACATCTTTCTGCAGGCTTTCACCTTTTTTTGTTTTTTGTTTTCGTCAATGGCAAGCCCGGCTGCAGACACAGGACAGTCTCATCAGCATCACCCTGGGACGGAGTCGGCCGCAGACTCTGCGTTTCAGGAGGCGCAGAAGTGGATAGAGGTGAGTTAAATGTGGTCTTATTAGACGCAGGTGTTTAGGTGAAATTTAAACAACTGCCTCGTCATCTGTTAAAATGATTTAAAAAATAAAGAGTTTTTAAATGGGTTCCCAAAATGTTGCCTTTTAAAACTTGCACTGATAAATAAAGGCTAATCTCACTGTTTCCAGACACTGTCAGTAGGGTTTRTGTTTGAGGACCAGTGTTCAGCGGCTGTTTGCAGAAACCTGCTGCATGTTTGGCTGAAAACAATGAATGCATCATGTGGAATGGATTTTTGCCTCATTGCAAGCTGGGTGAACAGAATTCACACAAGCGACGTTTTGTTCTGAGAGAATTTCAATCACGACAGTGGCCAGGCCCCATTTTTTTATTTTGAGTTTGTCATCCTTGCAGTGAGCTGTCCTCTCCTCTCCTCAACCTCTCAAACACTTCTGTCTGCTGCTGAAATATTCATAGTTTTACAAAACGTGAAGAGTCTGTTTCAGGACTTTTTGTTAATAATTCAGTGACTAGGGCCACTTGTTTTCAGTTTRTTGCTCGCTGATTACTGACCTCATACAGCGTTTATCTTTTAAGCACTGTCCCTTTTTTATAATCTGGATTAAAAACTAAAATTCCATCTGCCGAATGCCACATGTTGAAAATCTGTTGTTGCGTTTAATTTAAACAGGAGATAACTGTATTAATCTGCAGGTAAAACTGCAGGAAAATGATGCTCAAAAACATCCCTGTTTAGTAGAAACATTGTGAATTCAAGGCATGTTTTGATGGAGTTGCAGCAGAGCAGAGTTTGTAATGAATTCTGTGCATGAAGATGACTTTTCCTTCTCATATTGGACTGTAGTTTAGGGCAGTGTTTCCCAAAGTTGGGGTCGGGACCCAAAGTGGGGTCCCGAAACATCAAGGTGGGGTCCTGAAAAGATTTTCTGAATTAAT
>NW_013952648.1:209070-214169 GCF_001266775.1 Austrofundulus limnaeus | reverse complement strand
TTATTTACCAAGTTCATGTACTCAGACCAGTAATATTTGGGGTCACAAGTTTTTGCCGTGGATAGTTTGTGGGTCAGAAGACAAAAAGTTTGGGAACCACTGGTTTAGGGTGTTTGGTATTGATGCAGTTKTCCTCCTTCAGGCTTTTTGGAGTGGTCTTAAGTCTTGCATATAGCAGAGCAAGACCAYCATTAGCTGTTCAAGATGGTGAGGTTGGAGTCCATCTGCAGCTTTGGAGCCTTAATGGGATGAAGTACAGCAGAACTTGTCTGAGTTTTGTTCAGTTTGTCAGGATTGTACTCARTCCATTTGAGTTTTTATGTCAACCTGGTTGTAACTGAGTATGAAGGGCTGGTAAGAGAGTCAGTTCCTGGTTCTCGACCAGAAAAGGATGGAATGCCCCCTTTGGGCTGCTGGAGAGTCTCTGCCTCAACTGCAGGAGTTTAAGTATCTGGGCGTCWTKTTCAGGAGTGATGGTAGGATGGAGCGGRARATGGATCGACGGATTGGGGCCTCATCCTCAGTAATGAGGGCGTTGCTTTGGTCGGTCGTGGTGAAGAAAGAGYTGAGTTGAAAGGCAAAGCTCTCATGGTCTGTCTGAAGAAATTTATTAGTCATGTTAGATACTGATTTTAAAAGCACTACACCATTTTCTTAGYTTTCCTTTTTAAGTACTGACTTTTATAATCCATTGTTTAACTATTGTTATGTCTTGATTAAAGTAGTTTAGATACATGCCCGAAACACCATCACAACACATAAAAAACTGTTAATCAAACATAAGTACAGGTTTTTTTGTCTGAGTTTCTGCGATTCAGCCGTAGGCCAGTAGTGGGCGTACCAGGTACTGAAGAACATGTATATATATGCCGGAACTTCCGGTTTTCATTCAGCGTGGGTTTCATGACTGACTGGTCAGCATTAAACCTCTGTTCACTCCAGTCACTGGTGTTGTATGGTCCTCTTCTCTTCACGTTTGAATCTATTCAACATTGGTGTAGTTTCATCTCGATTTCAGTTAATGAACACTAAATTTTCTTACATGTCTACGGTCAAAACCACTCCTATGATCATGAGGCATGGATCATGACTGAAAGAATTAGATCCTGGATACAAGCGGCCGAAATGGCCGGGCTCAGCCTTAAGGGCTCGACACACGGGAGGCGACGTCGCTCGCTCTCCATTCATTTCCTATGGAGCCTGTGCGGTGAGGCGACAATCGCTTGCCCTCCTCCAGCTAAGCGACCGGCGAAAATAGTGCATGTGAAATTTCACGCTCGTACACGTAGGCGTGCACACGCGAGCTTGCGACGCAACATATGAAAGTTGAAAAATGTTCAACTTTTGTCGCTGTCGCTTAGCGTACAAGGTTTCATTGACTGACCAATGAGAGGAGCGTATGCTACACACTGCCGTTAGCTAACACTTTGACCAAGTGATTACTAAAAAGCTTTGTGGGAATTTATTGGCACCAGGGTGAAGTTTATGGTAAGTTTTTCCTCATAAAACTGTATCTTGATGTGTTTGTTTTTACAATATCATTAGCATCGCAAGATTTGTTTAGTTTACACGTCCGAAATGCACACCCGCCTTCAGAGTTAAGAACCAATCAAATTTTGTGAAGACAAGCGATCTGAGAGCGCGATTCGCAACGCTGCGATCGCTATCGCGTCCCATGTGTCGGGTTTTCACCCTGGTTGCGATGGCGCCCGTTAATAGCTGTCGTTTGCCGCTCCCCGTGATGGCGTTGTTGCAAATCGTGCTCCCGTGTTGCTTGTCTTCAAGAAATTTGATTTGTTTTTCTGCTTCTTGTAATGTAATGATGCTTGGCACAAACACCAAAAATAATGGTGTGCATTACGGACGTGTAATCTAAGCTAATCTTGTTATGGTAATGATATTTTTAAAAATGCACATCAAGATACGATTTTTATGAGGAAAAACTTACCCTGGCGCCAACAAATTCCCATACGGCTCTTTTTTATGTGCATCTTAGCAATCACCTCATGAAGGGTCATATAAAATTGGAAAGTTTAGCAGAGCTAAAATAATGTTGGAAATGGTAKCTAACTGTAATGTAGCATACTCCTTGCTCATTGGTCAGTCAATGAAACCCTTGCTGTTTGGTTGTAGCGCCGTGCAACACCGACTAAAGTAGAACATTTTTCAGCTTTCATATGTCGCGTCGCGAGCTTATGCGTGCACGTCTACAAAYGAGTGTCGCCGATGGCTTGGCTGGAGGAGGACAAAAGACTGTTGCCTCATCCCACAAGTTCCACAGGAAATGAATGGAGCGARAGTGACGTGRCCTSCTGTGTGTCGAGCCATTTAGAGATGAGGTGAGGAGCTCCTTCATCTGGGKGGAGCTCGGAGTAGAGCTGCTCCTCCACATCGAAAAGAGTCAGTTGAGGAGGTTCATCTGATATAGGATGTCTCCTAGACACCTCCCTTTAGAGGTGTTCTGGGCACATCATGCTGGTAGGAGGCCTTGGGGAAGACCCAGGACTCGCTGGAGGGATTATCCATCCTCTCTGGCCTGGGAACACCTCGGGGGGGTCCCCCCAGGGACAAGCTGGAAAGTGTTGCTGGGGAGATGGATGTCTGGGTTTCTCTCCTGGACCTGTTGCCTCTGCAACCCGACGACGAATAAGTGTCAGAAAAAGGAGATGGCGAGAGATGGCCTTGCCTCTCAGCCTGAGCTCCATTCCGTGTTCTCCCCATGCACACGTGGGTTTTCTCCAGGTTCCTCCCACAGACTAAAAACATGCACCTCCAAATCGTTAGTGAGAGCATGAATGATTATCTTTATGAGGTCCTCTGAAGGAATTGCGACCTGTCCAGGGCGTACCTCGTCTCTTTTACAGTAGGGTTGGGCGTAATCATATCATGTCCAATTAATCGTCAGAAAAACATTAATCAATTAGTTTTTGTTTTTTTTTGGCACTTGACAATTAATACAACTAATACCACCATGCAGTGACTGGATATTTTCCCGGTCAGTCTGCTTGGTGCTCCTCTCCGCTTCAAATATGATGAACATTAAAAAAAGTTYTGTCATTTTTTTATCTATCAACACAATTTCAAATTTGATGTATAGCCTGAAGTCTGTAATTTTGACACAATTKAGAACAGATTTTTACAGCGAGCAAAACTTTCCCGCTAAACTGGTCATGTGGATATAAGGGTGTCCAGGGACTCCAGGGGATTAATCGACAATTGAAGGTCTCGGCTAAATACCACAATTAATAGTGATTAATATTTTTGCCAATATTGCCCAACCTTATACAGTGATGGCTGGAGATAGCTCCCCGTGACCCAGAAAGGAAAAGTGGGTAAAGATAATGGACGGATGAATAAATATTAAAGAATTCAAGTGACCAAATATGTTTTGGTTGTTAGTGATACACCTGACCTTTACACCTGTGCTGTCTGTTATTTTCATACAAAGACAACCTTGTATATTTCATTGACTTCCTCAAAAAGATGAATCCTCTTCAAGTGTCAGGTGCCACTGCAGYCCTATTTAGCAGCCCTGAACTCCTCCGAGGACAATAATTCATCTTTAAAAAGCTTCTACTGACCTAGAAATTGTGCAGAGAGGTGGAAGTGAGCTGACACTATACTTCTTTGTTGTTCTCTCACCCTTTCCCCACTGGAGAACCGACTTCATTATCCCCAAMACACCTGTGGGCAGTCACCGTCTTTCAGTCAACATCCCAACAAACCGTGTGTCGGGTTCGGCTGCCGCGTCACGCGACGTGTCTGCGCCTGAGGCAAGAGCCTGGAACAACACTTAGCTCTGTTTGCCGTTTATTGTCAGTGACRAATCTCAACGTACCGAGATACAGTTGAGACTTGTGGGCTTTGTGTTGCACACCTCCTGCTGCAAACACAACACTTTTCTTTCTCTTCTTTCTGTGTGAGGTTCAAAATGATAGGTTTACATGACTGTAAGTAAATGCTCAAATGATGTAAACCTGGCAGAGATACGCTCAATTACAGCTACGTTTGAGCTCGTTCACTCCAAGTGTAGTTATTGTGACTTCTTTTTTTAAAATTTTAGTAGGATGGATTGGCTTTTATTTAGTTTTGATTTGTTCCAGTGGGTCATAATAATTTAGAATCTACGGTTTGTTAGCCATTTAACTGAATCTGCTTTTAAAAAACAAATTTGAGTCTTTTGGTCACCCATTCTGGTGGTTCTGTTGTATTTAAATCAGAATAAGGAAATGATTTATCATTCAGTGTTTAAATATTTGGCTATTAGTGGATGTATACTGTGTTATCAGACTGTATCCAGTAATTTGATGTGTCATTTTGAACACATGGCAACACATTTTCTGAGAAACAGAACTGACCAAACCGAGGCGTCGGTGAAGCATTCACACCTCCAATCCTCACTTTCTTAATGATTTTGTTTTCTCACTGATTCGTTAGGAAGACCGTTGGTAGTTTTAAAAGAGTTTTAAAGTTTCGCAGAACTTCAGAGGAGACAGCTGCTCCTTTTGAAGAGGGCGAAAACCTTCCGTTGGGTGTTTGACTGATCGGTGTCGTTTCGCCACAGGGTGTGTGTATRAACAAGAACCTCAGATTTTTCTGCCTGGGTCTTCTTTTCTTTGAAGTACCTAAGTGGTTTGATGAATTTTTGTTCTAATTGGTGGTTCAGGAGAGGGTTTTTTGTTGTTGTTGCTTTCGGCAGACTCAAATGTGAGAGTTGTGTAATATTAAAGTGCCTGTGACATTAAGTTTTTGTAATGAACATGAATGCATTTTTGGAAAGATAACATTAATAACATATTGCAAAACAAATTTCATGCCCCTGAGATGAACAGTTGTTGAGATATTTGCACATGAAGAAACAGGAAGTGATGTCAAAGAGGAATGTCTGCACGTAAACATAGCATTGTTACAACAGCTGATAACACAGACTGTAGAGAAGAATCTGATATTTCTTTAGATTATTTTGAGTTACTATCAAACACAGATGATGAATAGTTAAAGTTTAAATGATACTGACCAGAGGTTTTTAATTAATGAGTTCCCCTTTGATGTCACTTCCTGTTTCTTCATGTGCAAATATCTCAACAACTGTTCATCTC
>NW_013952648.1:205769-207090 GCF_001266775.1 Austrofundulus limnaeus | reverse complement strand
ATACAGGAGGCGTCTTGAAGCTGTCATTGACAACAAAGGCTTTTGTACAAAGTATTAGATAAATTTCAGTATGTGTGTTGTAACTTACCTTCAGTAAGTTAATGGTAACTGTAGATTACACCAAACAACAATGTGAATAAAACTAGGGCTGCAACAATGAATCGATAAAATCGATAAAAATCGATTATTAAATGCGATGGCAACGAGTTTCATTATTGGTTTGTTGTGTCGCGCGGTTTTTAAGGCTGCTTTCATTGTTCTCTTGATAAATATCCCATCATTTTTCTGTTCTGCTCAGCTGAGCTCTGACTAACAATGATAATGTAACAGAGCTGCAACTCTACTGTGGATAATTTGACAAATGTGGATTTCTTTTTCAGTACATAAATTAACACAACTTCAGTCATTCACACTTCTATACCAAATCCCGAAAAGTGTCWTGTGAACCCCTGAGTGTGAGATTATCACCTCTTTAATCCCAGCAGATGCCTCCTGTCTTTTCTCTCAGCAGGAAAATGACCCGGTGTGTTGACACAGTGGCTTTAGGGAAGAAGATGGTGTTGTGTGAAGGAATTTCTGTTTGAGAGACGTGATTGTTGACTTTGTCGTTCCCTCTGACAGCCAGGTACATGAATACTTCAGTGATGATGTGGTTTGTTTCTGTACAGCTCTGAAGTCAGTTTGGAATAAAATAAAATAAAATAAAATAAAATAAAGGTGACAGAGGAGAAAACCTGCGGCCTTTATTCTGAGGAAATAAAAATGTTTATTGGCTTAAAAACTGAACAGACATTTCACAGGCCATTAGATTTTACAACTTGAGCAGTTACAACTATTAGCATATTTATCAATTTAAAAATTTTAAGCTAATCAGGGTCCTTTTTTTACATTTCATGAAGCATTTTTGTTCAACTCTAATGTTTTTTCCTACAGTAAATGACTTGTTTTTTTACCTGAGCTTCTCTGTAAAAGAGAAGAAACATGATAAAAATGTAGGCCGAGTGAGGAATCACAAACACCCTCACGCAAGAACGTATCCAGCAGCATTTTTACAGAAGTGCTCTGCTCTCATTTCACCATTTTTCTCTAAAAACAAGGGGAAAAAAACAGTTGTTTACATCAACAATTGATCAACTTTTGGAATCAATATGATTTATAATAACCACAGCCTATAGACCTGAAGAAACACTAATATGAYCATAACTCAGTTCATTTTACAGAYATTAAGCTCACATTTAGTGTGGTAGTAGCTGAGTATGGGATAAATCTTGTGTCAGSAAGAATTGAATTTGAATTGCTCACGTTGAATCTGAATGTGCAT
>NW_013952648.1:198379-200216 GCF_001266775.1 Austrofundulus limnaeus | reverse complement strand
GTAGCAACTCCTTTGTGTTTGGAAGCAGGGGGTGGGGGTGGGGGGAGGATGATTCAACCACTCAACCACTAGATGTCGCTGAAAACAGCAAATCCTACACACTGTGCCTTTAACTAGATACCGCATAGTGGTAGCATATATGACCTCTGCATGYACGCAAAGCAACAATGCACCAGACCTCAGCAGAACAGATTTATTGTTTTGGATAGCCCTTCATCAGAGCTAAACAAAAAAAKCTGAAGCTCCTATGTTGAATAGTTTGGAGTTATAAGCATTTTTGTATGTCCAGACACCCACTTTTTAAATGGAGCCCTGTTCTCAAATATGGGGTCCATCATAAAACTGTTGGCTGGCTCAATGTAGGTCCGACATATCTACATTCCTGCCAAATTTCCTGTTGATCGTTGCAGCCGTTACCTTGATACAGTTGACCAAAAATCAATGAAAACTAAATAAATGGTACGAAAACAATGATGCCGGCTTCGCTGCAGAGGTCATAAAAAAATTTGCTTTGTGGAGTTTGCTCTTAAAACTGTGTCAGATCTGACTCTATTMTGTCGCTGTGTAATTTTTATTTAATCAAGTAATGAGCTGATGTCCTTGTTCCACATCAGCTGAAGCCTATTTAGTTTGCAGCTATATTGGGTTTGGAAGCGTCTCTTTATAGCCGGAGTAGAAAAAAACKAAATAAATAATTGGGTGTTTTGGTGGTTGCTCTGAAATTTTCCAACATCCTGCTGTGTTTGAAGCTGCTCACAGAAGACAGAAAGGAGCGTTTGAAGGATACGGCAGCGACTGATGCTCTGGATGGTGCAGAGAATTTTATTTTGTCTAATTGGGTCGTGCAGGATGAGTTTTCTAGTTTTCTGAGTCGAGCCACTGGGGAGCTGGACTCTTTTTCACTGCTGAGAGACTGCCTGAAAGCTGACAGTCATGTAGCAATAATCTGAAACTTTATTTTTTTCAAGAAACCATCATTTGTAACAGTTTGACTCTCCCTTGATAACCCTTGTTTCAGGTGATTTGCAGTGACTGACAGATTTACCACCACTTTGTTCAACAATTAAATTTAGAAATACATCAAGACAATTGGTTAAATCTAATCTTGTCTCTTGTAGTTACTAGTTTTTCATGTTTAATTTTAAAATAATATAAATCAAAGTCAGCACTATGAGTAAAAGTGGCGATCCAAATCAAATGGCTTATCGCAGAGGTTCTCAAACAGGGGTCCCAGGACCCGTGACGGTCCGCGAGTCGTATCTTGGGGTCCTCAAAAATCTTCAATAAAGTGGTCATTAGATTTTTATTTTAAAAGAATGCATATGGAGAACAATACCAGTGCTGGGCACAGTTCCCCTACAGCACTAATAGTGGAACTAATTTTCTGATGAGTGTTTTAGCTAAATTTAAAATTTATTACTGAATTAGCACCTGCTAAATTTAAAAGCACTAACTGAGGTATATAAATGTTGTTGATCAACGTTAATGTTAACTGAGCGTGAAAACTGTCACACATTTTGTTCCTAAATACAGCTGTGGAATGTCAGTGATAAGTCTTAAGAGAGCAACATGGCAACATGTGACTCATGTTGTCTGTTGAAAAATGTTCACAGGTTGACTGCATTATTGTAGTGCTTTAGAATTAGCTTATGCTAAAACTTTCAATGCGTTAGTGCTTTAGAATTAGGGGACCTGAATATTTGAGTTAGTGCTGTAGGTCTAGTGGAACTATTTTTTAGATTAGTGCTGCCCACCACTGAACAATACACTAGTAGAACAAACACACAAGATAATATTCCCACGGCATTTAGGAGGTTAAATGACAGTAAAGTATTTT
>NW_013952648.1:195767-197235 GCF_001266775.1 Austrofundulus limnaeus | reverse complement strand
CGAGTGCTTCTAGTTAGGATTTTAGCTACTGCCAGGCACTTTGTTTGTTTAGCTTTAACTCTGAAAATTAAAAGTAAAAATATCTTATAAAAAATAACTGTAGAGAAACATGAACTCGGGGTCACCATGAATGGGGGCAGTCATGAGAACTGAGTGGGATGGCTTTTATTGTCCCTTACTCAGTGTCATACACATCACTGCCCAACATTTCCAAACCCCCCCTCAGTCTTCATCTCATTCAGGCCCTGGTGTACAAACACATGAATACACATGAATGTAACAATACGTGTAGTTGCCAGACTCTGGAAAAAAGCTCAATCGTCTCTCAGCTGAGTGATGTTTGTCTGAAGTGGACAGAATGAATTATCATGTCTTCCCTGTCGAAATGAAAACTGAGATGGCGTGTTTGGGTTYTGCTATCTAAAAAAGCATTTTATACTTGATTCCAGGTAACTATTCTTGATTCTGCATTGCACAGTTGTTAAAAAAAAAAAAATTTCCAGGCTGCTCCGGAGTCCTCATGTCTTTATTGATCACACTGAGACAACAGTTGCTCGTGGAGAATTTCCTGTGGGCGTAAAGGTCATACCAATCAGGAAGTGGTTTCCTGTCATTTTCCTCAGAGAGTTCTGCAACCGTCTCAATCTTTGTGATGAACAACCTTTCATCATTCATTTTGTTCAGTATTGCCCCAACTGGTGTCATTTTCCATTCTTGTCCTGAAAGTTGCTTGGTTTTGCATTTGGTGACATTTGCTGCTTGAAATGTACAGGTTTACGTTCAGCCTTACTGAAACTACAAGTGGTGCTACAGTGAAGGGAACAGAAGCATCCGTTGAGCGGYGAATGCAGGACTCGTACAGTAGGAGTTTTGTTCCTTTGAACTTCAGCCTCTGTGTAAGGACAGCGGCAGGTAGAGGTCTCCTCAGACTCCTTCAGACCTGGATCACTTCCAGCTCTGCAATTCAGGGAACCTGGTTTAAATGTTGGCAGCASTTTAAATTTGGCAGGACATTTAGCATTTCACATTGATGGACTAAAAGGTGCCTAAACGGTCTTCTTTTTGTTCGAGTTTTGTTTATACTGTAACAGAAAAAAAAACATTCCTAGAGCAAATTTTGACACATTCAACATCAGGAATCATGGGAAAGTTCAGCTGAAGAGTTGGCTGGAGAGTCGTGGTGTTTGGAGCAGACATTAAGTCATAGGTTGCATGTTTTTCTGGTCATATTCAGCTCGTCCCATCGCTTGAATCCAGCTGTTAGCCTAGCTTAGTGATCAAAAATACTCTTTCATGTTGGGATGATGGCTGTATCCTGAGTCACTGTTATAAGAAACATAACACAATGTTTTGTGGTCCTCCCGGTGGAGTTTGATGCTTTTTTTCTTGAATTTATTTAAGTTTAAACATATCTAGACCGGCACAGCTCCATTGAAATCAACGGAGCAGCTAAGAGAGTTTGTACATC
>NW_013952648.1:192912-194502 GCF_001266775.1 Austrofundulus limnaeus | reverse complement strand
TTTGGTCCGGACCAAACATTTGGACCAAAGGGCTTTCCTGGTCTGAATACACCCTAATATGCTCATTCCTTGTAGGAATGTTAGAAATGTCAGAGAAAGATCTCAAAACTCCAATTAAAATTAAAACAAATATCATCTTGCTCCATCAGAATCTGTGTGTGGTTTGTTCTTTGGTTTTYCCATTTCAAAATAAAGTGAGAAAAAAAAAACGAATAATCGGCAAGTATTTAATTTAATTTTTTCAGTTCATGGTTAATGCAAAGACAACCTTTTATATGTTGAGTGTTTTCTGGTGGAACCAGAAATTATCATGGGCTGAACTCCTGTCACGTTCACTTTACAAAGAGTGGTATTTAGAAGAAATCTGTGCATCTTCAGAGCTATTTTATCATAAACAAAATTGTTGTAATATTCCAAGTTATTTGTTTGACCTTTATTTATACAGGTAGTCTCATTGAGATCCAGAATCTCACTTGTTAAAAAAAAGTTATACATAATAAGGTTTGAGWGCAGCCATTACGATATCTTTAGAAATGCTTTTCATTTTTAAGCGGTCTTTCAGCCACCACTCCTCTTCTTTAACAACTTCCATCATTTCCAGTATCGCTACACATTAAAACAGCAACCATACATTTTATTTGGGAAAAAAATTAAACAATGTGGATTTTCTTCTTTAACAACTTCCATCATTTCCAGTATCGCTACACATTAAAACAGCAACCACACATTTTATTTGGGAAAAAAATTAAACAATGTGGATTTTTTTAATTAGTTTGATTTTACATTTTTACATTTAGATWTTAAAAACAACCCATTGAAATAAATAAATAAAAACACGGTTGCTTTCTTTTTGCAATTTTATTTTGAAAGGGAAAAACCAAAGAACACATGGATTCATCAGACATAAAGCAGAAGATTAAAATCAGTTGAAAATTTATCGAAAAGAAAAAGAAGTCACTTAAGTTAAAAATTTCAAAAGGCTTGATTGTTCCCAATGAACATTGGTTAGACAGATGTTCGTACAGATGTTTTACATTTTAAAATGTAATTGGGGGATTAGCATATAAGGGGAGCTAAATTGGATCACGACTAGCAACTTCCCCAGTAGATGTTTGTTTRTAACGATGGTCACTGTTGACCAAGTGTGTCTGAAATGTCGTAGAGTCGTGCGAGCAGACGCTCTTGTAAACACGCTGATTAGCCCTCATTTTGTACAAGTGTTGACAAGAGTATTTCAGGGAAGCTCCTCATTAGTCTTCCAGAGGACAAAGCTTTGTAAAGAGAAGAAGACRGAGCGTGTCGGAACGTGCAATCCGCAAAGAATTTTATCACTTGGAAAGTTAAGTGGGGCTTTGGTTTGTTTTGCTTTTTGTACTTGCCTCCCTCTTCTTGAAATGACAGGATGGAAAGGAATCTAGTTTCTATCTTTTTATTTATTTTTTTATTTTTTTTGTAGTTAGTAACGTCCAGACTCTGTTGCCTGGATACAGTACTGAGCACTTTGCTGTTTGCATGTGATGTTCTATGAAACCTTTTATCCATCAGTGTATGAGACAGATTCCTGTCAGTTTCATAATTTTTATAACTGAT
>NW_013952648.1:181629-191488 GCF_001266775.1 Austrofundulus limnaeus | reverse complement strand
TTTCTGCACGGTATCTTGCTTTTATTTTAATTTTTATCTAATTTCATCTTGATAGTCCGGTACAGTAATTATTATTTTCATTTTATTCTGTTTAATTTTATTGTTGCTATCTTTAATTCAATTTTTAATTGCTACAGTTGATAATGTCACCTAGCAATATACTGTTTCTGTGGATTGATGTATCAACTGCTGCTGCTGCTACACCTCAATTTCCCCACGCGGGAAAAAAATAAAGCCTGTATGTTCTTAACTATGTTCTTCTGGGGCCTTTGAGAACTAATGAAGTCAATTGGCAGATATCAGGTATTATTGAACTTTTATCTGCTATATTTTAGTGTGACATTTTGAAAGTGAGGAACTCCGTCACATATGGGCTAAACTTACAGTTTAATATTTTTCACACAAACAGCAGAGAGCTGTTTATTCTAAACTAAATCAGTCCTCCTCGACAGACATGCAGCTGATCTCCAGAGAGCAAARTGTGACGTTAAAAACAGCTCACCGTAATGAAACGTGTTCATGAGCGTTGGTGCCGACGGTCCCGATGGTGCCGTTAACAACTGCCTGCACGACAGATCTTGGCTGGGTTTTTTTTTTTTGTGCTGGTGATGATTTTAGTGCTAATTTGACTCGTGTTTGAATATTTATTTGAGCTGTAGTCGTTCTGCGATGTGTCTGCTGACAGCTCGGCGTAGAAATACAGCTGAGGCCTCTGCTCGGATGAAATCACTGCGTCTTGCTGAGTAGGAGCAAATCATGACTAATCGGGGTTGTGTAAGGTTTCCCACACCAGATGACTGTCACAGAATTTACTGTGTGTTTGGGGAAATGTGTGCTTTCTCTGGTTAAAATGAGAGCAGCAGCAGAAAATGTGTACCTGTCTGTTTTAAATTCATAAAACTCAACGATTAAGTTTTGTTTTTGAAGCTGAGCTCAATCTTATATTGTATTTTTCTGTATCTAATATTGTAATCTGTTCTATTTGTCCATTTAAGAAGACGTTAATGTCTTTACAGTAACTCCTCCACTGCATGACTATAAATCATTATTGCTGTCCACAGCTTGCATTTGGCACATCTGAGCTGTAAACTTATAATAATCCAGTACAAAGGTCTTGCATAACATTCTTTCCTACGCATAATTTTTCTTATGTTGTTTCCCGTTTGAAAATTATATAACACTTTTTTAGCTGAATGATTTTAAAAGATAGGTCTTTTCTTATTTCGTTTTTTCTTTCAAGATGTTGAAACCAGTTGAAATCTTTGAAACAAGGTCTTTTACGTCCGACTGAGCCTAAATAGTCGTCTGTCGTCAAACAGGTTGAATGAATGAGAAGTTGTTGCCCTGCTCTGGGATTAAACTGTCACAATTCAGTGTTGAATCAAACATTTAATACCTGCCTATTATATTATATTATATTATATTAAATAAACTTTCATTAGCTGTGATAATCCCTGTTTTCCAATCCACTTTGGTTCAGTTTTCCTGGGCCTGGGCATCAACCCTCATGTGGGTTCCAGCTTGTCTCACTTTGGTTTTGAAAAGTTCACATGCCGCCTCGAAGTCATCCATCTCAAATCCAGCCAGAACCAAAACATGCTGACAAAAAATGGCTGCGTTTCAGTGATTGAATGCATGCCTWATGTGTGGTCCGTTGGGGGGTCTGGTAATCTTTTAACAGTGACGTTTTATCGAGTCACAGAGCTCAGTTGCATCGAGTGTGTGAACGTTCGTGTTTGTCCATCCTGCTGAAAAAAAACAAGATGAAGGAAGAGTTGAATCTGTAGATATTTCTAGTGTTTCATCAAAGGGGACTTTGTAGGCGAAATCAAATGTTCTAAATTTGATTAAATCTGGAACTCAAGAGAACTGTGTGCTGTTTGTAAAAATAATCAGGTGGKAAAGTCACAAGCAATTCTTTTCAGTTGTTCCCAGTTTCTTTTTGTGTCGCTTAAATTAATGTGACTGTTAGTAACTCTAAAACATCATTAAAGGGCACATATCCTGCAAAATCCACTTTTTTAGCTGTTAAGTACATTTTTTTGTGGACTTGGAGTCTATAGGAGGCAGAAAAGTTTAATTTAGTCTCTCCTGGTGCTGCAAAGATATCTTTTATATTTGATGCATATTTTTCATCTCGTTCAGTTTTCTCTATTTTCTATGATGTTTTCTGAACCATTATGTCAAATGCAGCGGAATTACCGTAGAAGGTCTGGACTTACCGACTACAATTTCTTCGTCTTTATTCTCCTCAGGCTCTGGGTCAGACTCTGGTTCTGGGTCAGACTCTGGTTCTGGATCAGACTCCAACACGTAAGGTTGGATTGGCAAGTCTTCTGTTGTTGACATCTTTCAATTTCATTATAAATAAAACGTTTCTGCATCGCTACACAACTTAGCCCTCTCTCTCATATCGGAGTGGAACGGTCTGGAAGCAGGAGGGGGGCGGGGCTTGAAGCATTTTAAAGGAACAGTAACAAAACCAGCTGCTTTGAGGCACACACCAGAAAAGTAGTGAATGTGGGGCTGGTAAGGTTAAAATAGAGGAATTCAGATGAAAGTATTGTAGTCCCACTTTATAAAGACCTCCACTGAAGGATTTAAATGTGAGAAGGAAGGATTTAAAAGCATCATGTTTACTTTAAGCTAGAGCTGGGCGGTTTGACCCAAATTTTAYATCRCGGTATTTTCAACAATTACACCAGTTTCACGGTATTTGACRGTATTTTTTTTCATCACAGCTCAGCTGATGATAAAATGTACAAATGTTACTTATTGACTTTTTTTAACCGTATCTCTGTCTGTTTCGCTGTTTCCCTCCTCTTGTACGTCTTTTCTTCTTTGCCTGGTTGTAAACAGTAATCACGCATTTTGGTCCGATAGTCAAGGGTTGAGAAAAGATCATTATCGGGTCTGTGGTTGTGTGTTAATAAAACTTAAAAGGACAACTCACCTTGCACACCAGTCAACTCAGCTCTACTACAAAACTACTTCACCTTACCAGCCCCACATTCACTACTTTTCTGGTGTGTGCCTCAAAGCAGCTGGTTTTGTTACTGTTCCTTTAAGATGCTTCAAGCCCCGCCCCCTCCTGGGCTTTTCACAATAAAAGCACGTTAAAGTCTCCGTGCAGTAACGTCTCCATTATAACGTCGTGCGTTAAATCTAACCGTGCACATCACTGAAGAGTTGTTCACTAAATTCAGCGATGGTGAAAACGGGATGTTTTTTTTTTTTACTTCAGTCAATATAAGCAGCTGAAACACCACCCGCCGCCAGTTACTCCAACAAGCTGCTCCAGCAATAACATTAGCATGCTAACGCACATAGCGGTGCTGTGAGGAAAAGTGTCCCCCGGGAAACAGTTCACTGRTGGCCGCGACGAAACGTTCCCAACRTGTTCAGGCTATTTAAACCAGTAYGTCCGGTATTCYGAAAATTTATATCATAACAAAAATAAAAACTGGTTTTCGGGAYAAAATAGTATAYCGCCCAGCACTACTTTAAGCTGYAACAAAAACCAAGTCTTTAACATCTTTAAACGAGAAAGTAGAACTCTGATACAGAGATGCTTTCAATAATATTGATGATACTTTCTAAGCTGAACCTGCCATGCCTCATCACCTCTGTCTGAACACATTACAGAAATCTGAGCAAAGACCCTATAAAGGAACCCCATGGGGGGTGCCAGTGTTGACAGTTTGAGAAAAGGTCCAGATGACTGATGGAAGGCAGATACCACTCCTGGCCTTTGGCTGAACTTATCGAAGCTTTGCGTGTTCTAACACCCCCCAGTCAGAGGGACCCCTCACATAGACAGTCAGATGTTATCTTATTCGGCACTTTAGGATATGAAAGAAGTGGCAGATTTATACCTGAATCTGTGCCAGTTTAGTGCTTTCGTGCATTGCAGTAAGAAAAAAAACAAACAAACAAACAGTGGAATTATTGTCCTGGACAGCACAAATCATGCAGCAGCATGTTTGCGTCTCTTCCCTCCGCTCATGTCATTAATTTTGAATCGCAAACGGCCAAGGTTGARGACTCCTGCTTTTGTTCCCTTCATCAGAACCAGCAGCATTTACAGACCGAGCTTGTTGCCAAGTTGAATTAACAAGATTATTGGCCGCAAACCAGAAGACGTGTTTACGTACGTTCTTTTGAACTTGGACACACATTGTCGGATTCAGTGGGGATTATGCAATACACTTAAGACTTCCTGCCATAAAAAGCTTATTGCTTTTGACTACAAATGCAGGCATGTGGAAACGGAGCAGGCGTGTGTGGGTCAGGAGCACATGTTTCTGTTTATGTTCACGAGCACTTCGGTTWACAGCCGTCAGCTCTTCAACGGGGGTTTAGCCTCTGGGCCTTGAAGTAAGAAGTGTTTTTCTTCCCCGTGTCGTGAAACCAAACCCTGACTGTTACCTTGAAATATTRGTGGTTAATTTGTGTTAGGTAGCGACACAATACAGCTGGATGCAGTGGTTCTGAATGGATGGAATGCAGTAAGCTGATTCAGACGGGGAGTGAGCGCTGCTGCAGTCACTGACCCCATGGCTGTCCAACAAAGAGCTGTTTGATGTTGTTTTTCTTTCTTGCAATACTGTGTAAAAAGTGTTTTTGGATTTTTTTGTCAGATATGATTTCAAAGTAGAGGAGACTCTTCCTGTCATATTTTACAGAACATGAAGGCAGTGTCCCTTTTAAGTCTCTGTGTTTTCTAATTTATATTTCATTAAAGTAAAAACAAAAATCCTCCCCGAGGGAAACTGGATTTGGCAAAAGCTAAACTGGATTCTTCAAAGATCATTCATGTCTTTCTAAATCAACAGAACTTTCATTTCTTTGTGARATCCAAAGTGAATGTGTTCTGTATAATGTAAGACGATGACTTCGGTCTAGACATGAAGGAATTTTTTTTTTTGGTCAAATGGAAGGAAGTGAATGGAGTAAAATAAAGCCAACCAGCATTATGTGATTGTTTGTGAAACAATGTGAAAAGCATTCCACTGAAAACAACAAAGCTAACACATTCCTCTTTAATTGAATACCATCATATGACCCTGTAGGTTCAAAAGCACGTTCAGATCCAGACTTTTCCGGCTCTACCCACYGAGGAACATGTTTAAAAAAGCATTTCTGAAAATTGTATTGCTATTTTTGTAAAAGGTCGGGGCAGTTTGTTGGTATTTTTTGACTTTCTAGACCAGATCTATGGCTGAATAGTTTAAAATTGATGTCAAAATATCCCTAAATATAAGTTTTTAAAAAAATTTGTGCTGTTCTTCAGCATTGCATCTAAACAAGTAGGCAATGATCAATGTTCCTAACCCCTCTCCAGTCACTGTTAAACTCTTATTTTTGTCACAGTTGCACACTAATCTCATAACGTTTGATCTCTTCAGACTTCACATCTCAAATCACACCATCCATAGATTGTTTATGAAGATTAACGAAGTCATCATTTGCTGCTGGCAGAAACTGCCGCTGCAGCAGAAAACAATGTAAAAACAGTCACAACAGCAAATCAGCGCTGCACATGTAACACATGCGGTAAAAGCGCTGGTGTGAAGCCAGATTTACCTCCCAAGTTTCCACATATCTGTGTGACCGTTTGTGCCAAGTTCATTCATTCCTATGAGAACTGCCATTGCTCAAATCGTTTAACTCAGAATGAACTGTGAGAAGAAAAAACAACCATTTTGACATGTTAAATATAGAGTCGATAGCTTACATTTAGTTGTCAAGGTTTATGTTCACACTTCACTTGACTGTTCCTCCCAATCATGCCTCTCCAGGTCACACTCTTGTTACCCACATGGGCATTGAAGTCCCCCAGCAGAATAAAGGAATCCCCAGCTGGAGTACCTTCCAACACCCCCGGTAAGGACTCCAAGAAGGCTGGGTACTCTGAGCAGTCTTTTGGTCTTTTGGTGCATAAGCACAAATGACTGTCAGAGCCTGTCCCCCCACCCAAAGGTGCAGGGAAGCTACCCTCTTATCCACCGGGGTAAACTCCAACACACAGGCACCAAGTCGAGGGGCCAAAAGTAGACCCACAGCAGCTCAGCACCTCTCWCCATGGGCAACTCCAGAATAGAATAAAGTCTTGCCCATCTCGAGGAAATCGATTCCGGAGCCAATGCTGTGCGTTGAGGTGAGCCCAACTAAATCAAGCTGGTACCTCTCAACCTCACGCACAAGCTCAGACTTCTTCCCCACCAGAGARGTGATATTCCTTGTCCCAAGAGCCAGTTTTGGTAGGCCAGGGTCAGAGGGCCAAGGTCCCCGCCTTTGGCTACTGCCCGTGGAATCATGCACCCAACTCGTATGGCCCCTCCTGAAGGTGGTAGGCCCACAGGAAGGCAAACCCAAATAGCTCATTCGGGCTGTGCCCGGCCAGGGCCCATGGGTAGAGACTTAGCCAMCAGGTGCTCGCCGACAAGCCCCTCCCCCAGRCCTGGCTCCAGGGTGGGGCTCCGGCAACCCACGTCCAGGCAAGGGACACCGAGTTCCTTGATTTATTTGGTCCATAAGAGYCTGTTGAATCATTCTTTGTCTGGCCCATCAACTAGGACCAATGGGTCTTAGGTGACAGTCCAATGGGAGACCCTACCAGGGGAAATTAAAATTGCCCATGACAGCAGAGCTCCTAGGATCATTCAGGTGCATAAACTCCACCATGATAAGGTGRWGATTCATCTTCAGGTCTTAATGCTCAATTCTGMTTTTTTTATTGTKTTGTGGGGACATTCACATTATATTTTAAATGTGGCCTCCTTCAGACTCTAATATGAACCCCTCACATCCCTGATTTGACCTGCATGCACTGAAAATGACGTGAAATCACATTCGTGCTCACGGTTTACGGAAATAAATATGGATGCTACACATTAGCATGTCGATTCTGATGTTGTACAGATGATTAAATTATTATTGGATATGTTTGTATTGTTCAGTGCCTCTGGCCGGTTGGTACGGTACGGCCTWTTAAGACTTCCCCCTTTTTTCACAGAAGGTTCTGTTCAGTTTGGGACTTTAGGTAGGCCTTTTTTAATGTTTCGCTCAAGCTTCACACATTTGTTTTACACTTATAATCAGACATACAATATCCTGTTCACAAGCTGTCCCCCAGAAGGGAACAATGGCAAAAAATGGCTTAATTTCATTGTATGAAAAAAAAATCAGTGCTTCTTTTCTTTACTGTTTTGCAGAGACAAATTGAGACAAACACTGTTGGTCTACTGTTGGCCTCCTCATTAACATAAAACAACATACTGATTTTCATCAGGTCCAGGTTCCTCAGAGTCTGAAAGCTGATAGAATCACACAGCCAGACCAGATAACTCTACAAGTCACAGCTGTGCAAACACAGCTGAAAGAAACACTCTGGAAATTTAATCTTCTAATTGTTTTGGCTTTCACACCAGCAGACTAAAGAGATCTTTATATTTTCTAGAGGAGGYGAAATGCTTGTAGGAATAAATGGATCTGTAATGGGCCAGGCTCTGACAGTTATTCAGCAGCAGCTTTCTTTTATTGGACGGAGCAGGCGTCKTCGTTTCACTGCTGGTGTTCAGTTTAAATCTGGAGATGTTTATGTTCATGCTTGACTTGAGATGCATTCATGTCCTGTTCTCTCGCATTACTTAGTGAAAGGTTGAAACCTCAGCTGAAGGTTTGGGTTTGTTTAGTTTTATAAACTTTGCTGCAGAAGCAGCTCATGGATATTTGCAGCGTTGGTTTTAATACCTTCAAACTAAACTTTATATATTGAAAAAAAAAGATTGGCTGAACTCATAACGGYTGCAATGAGATGATTTCGACAGAACAAGCAGCAGATGAAGCAGATGTGATGAGGAGCAGTTATGTGTGTCGGACTGGGAAACGTTTGATGTGCTGCTATGATAGAACAYGCATGGTCTCTTCCTCGGTGTCTGAGCGACTATTACCCAATAAATCCCTGTCACAGCATATTAGCTGTTTGGTTGGAATGATTGCAGCTTATGTCAAGCTTGTTAGTGTTTAGCACCCGTTACTCAGAGAGGGGCTTCACGTACAGCAGGATGTTTGTTCACCTTTCCTAACAATTTTCTTAAGTTGGTTTCTGCGAAGAAAAAAAACGTAAAAAGGCTGCAGCACCTTTTTTTTTTTTTGTTTTGGTTTTTGATGATAGACTGTGTTTAAACTCCACATTTAGAAGATAAAAGATCTAACCTGAAACCCTCTCTTTCCTCGTCTTCACTCCGCAGGCTGTCACAGGAAGATGTTTCGGTGACAAGGATTTCCGAGGAGGTCTACAGAATGGGATACTGCTGTGCGAGTAAGTTACACCCAGCATGCTCTCCCAGAAAAGGATGCTAACTTTTTCTTTGTTTTTTATCTTTATTTTTTTTTCAAGGAAAAAAATGGTCATATATATATATATTTTTTTATTTATTTACGTGAATAATATAAAAAAAAACGGAACAGACGCAGCATTCTCATTTCAAGCACTCTTCCCACACGTATAGCACTGAGAACACCCTTCTCCCTGGGCTACTTTAAACGTATTTTTSGAAATGTATAGCACAGGAAGTCTCTAACTAGAGTAGGATGACATTAGATGGGCTCGGTATTCACTACAAAAAAAGGTCACTTCATCTCATATAGAATGCTGGAATGACATGAACATCACAGGACTGCTGATATCGAATACGGTGTATCGAAGAGTGGGTTTTCCCTCTACAAGGCAGCGTCATTACAGTGCTTCCTCTGATGAAAACATGCACAAAAGATGAAATKTGAGACTGAGAGGGGAAGAGAGGGAAATCTGGGAACTTTGGGACTTCTCGTTCACGTCCGTTTGACAAATGGTTGGAATTAAACATTTTTGTTTGGGAGACGTATACCTTTTTATTTCAGTCACTGAGGTATAAAGTGTTTGTGAAGAACTAAACGTCTTAAAGATTGACAGAAGAAACACTGATTCTTCAGGACTTTGTTGGTTTACCGGATGCCATCTTCAGACTTTCAAAAAGGGTCGTGAAGCTTGATGGTCARTGTTTCAGTCTCACAATCCTGAAGCTGCGAGGTTGTGTCAGGAAGGGCTTAAAAAGCATTTCATGTGAGTTCACTCACCGTGGCAAACGCCTGAAGAAGGGAGCAGCCAAGGGATAAAACWACCACCATAAAGCTTTCAAAATATTTTCTCTAAAGAAACGGTCMCTGTTTCACCTTTCAGCTGAACGTCTTTTACTGTTCTTTTGCTTGGATTTAATCTCGTAATGCCTCCTCAGAAACATGGATCTGAAGTTGGCAGCTTCACATCTTAAAGACACAACTTCAGATATTTTTAAAAATTTTTCAGTTGAGTTTTATTAAGTTTGTTTTTCTTTTATGTTTTTTGCCAGGTTATTGAGCTCTATCAGGCCCGGCTCAGTAAAGAAAATTAACAGACTTCAGACACCCATAGCTGGCCTGGTAAGTCCTGTTATTTTGTACTTYACGTTAAAACTTCCTGCCAGTCATTGCAGTGGATCTGTGTTGTTTTCGTCTGTGCTGTTTGCTGTTTTCCAACTTTGTGAAGTTGTTATTTCTGCATGTTTTCTTTTTTGTGTCGGCGTATTTTTATCAGAAATTTACCCTTTTTTTCTGACTCTCTATCTGTTATCATTTATAAAGGTGGGACTCTTTATTACTGGTTTAGAAGCTTAGGAGAAAATATACAGTATGTTTAGTGTTTATTTTTTCTCTCTAAGCATATTTTAATTTTTTAAAACATTAATAAAATCCTCATCTGCATGGCTTCTTCTCTTAGAGGATCAGTTTACATACAGCTGTAGTTCTAAAGCTGCCATATGCACCAGAGATATAG
>NW_013952648.1:173816-179775 GCF_001266775.1 Austrofundulus limnaeus | reverse complement strand
CAGCAGCAGCTGAAGTCTCTCTCTGTCTCAAAGTGTCCATCATCTGACTTGTGTCTCACGGACTCTTCAATCATCTGATTGTTCTTTCATAAAGTTCTGCACTGAGCCAGATCTTCTGCTCACTTCCTGTGTGGATTGATATTTTGRATCTCAGCATCTGTGTGGAAAATATGTAGTAAAACCTTGTACAAAATCTATTTTTCCATCAGAAATGAAAGAGAAACGACTTCTTTCTTCAACAAACCTGAAATGAGCATTATGTACTGTCAGTTGTGGTTTCGCTGCAGAGTCTTAGGTTTGTTCCCGTCGTTGAACACTGATACTGTTCAGTGAATACAGTCCAGTACAGTGCAGCTCTTTCATAGCGACCCAAGACCTTGATCTGAATGAAGTGGCCTTTCAGGACCAGTACTTGCATGTAAACAGAAGCTGGGATATTTGATAGGATGGAGCTCAACTCGCATCTAATGTACTTTAAATTCCTCCCTTATGTGTTAAACAAGATCCAMTGAGGGCGGCTGTAGAAGATGGATTATGTGAAATGAAGTTTTTGCTGATTTTATTATAAATGGAGATTTAAAAACAGGATATTGGTTCTAAATAGACTTAGTTTAATTGCTGCAGCAGTGTCACAAAGAAAATTGTTATTTTGATGACTGGATCTTATATTTCATGACAAAGTGCTGTACAGTATATTTAGAAAATGTGGAGAGAGTGATTCATGAGGTTTTTTTTCTGTTTTTTTTTTAAGTTTTTTGTTCGTTTGTGAAAGCATCTCAAACACAAGCCACTGATGCATGAAATTACATTATAAACAAAGTTTCTAATTGTCCATTGGAGTCCACGCCACAATTACTGAGCTAAAAAAACAGGATGCAATGATTGCTAATTGGCCTAAAGGGACAAAAACACTCAGCTGAAGACAGCATGTTTACATATAGCGAGTCATGTGACATCAGAATAAAAAAAAACAAATCTAAGATATAAAAAAATATACCAAGGGGCATTTTCAGCTGAATAATGCAACTTTTTATTCTCGTAAAGTTTCATAATTCTGTGATTTGTGCCTTTTTTTTGGCTGCGATTACAGAGGTGAGAAACCCAGAACAGGGGGTCTTGTGTTATCTGGCCTACCATAATAAAACACTCCCGCTTCCTCTTCCTGTTTGGAGGTTATTGGAAAACAAGTCTCTGTGGAGTTGAGGTTGTTTTGTAATTAGAAAAGCAATCACAGATCAAACCTGCGGCACAGAGCTCAGTTACACAGGTTGACATGTTCAGTTTCCAACCGTCTCTGGGCTGACTCGTGTTTTTCAGTGAACACGCAGTGGGACTCTCCCCTCAAGGTAAATAGTAGTAATTTTCATGCTGAAGGCTGTTTGTCAAACATAAAGTTTGCAGCGTCACACGGCTCTCTTTAATTACTGCGATGTAAAAATGACATCCAACYGATTTTGCACATCCCCGTTAATGTGTTAATCCTAAAAGAATGATAAAAATGCATATTTTAAATCATTTACTTGCCTTTATTAAAGTAAAACTAGTTGGTCAAACTGCTGAGGCATGGCCGTGTGAGTGTTTGTGTCTGTGGGTGGGGTTCCCTCGCCAGGAGAGCAGCCGTGGCCCAGTCCCAAAAACACAGGAAGTTGCAGGGTGGGTTGCAGGCACTTGTTTTGTTAGAAGTGAAAACGGGATTGTGAGAACAAGTGTGTCAGTTTGTCGTGCATGTGTTATTATACCAGTCCTTAAAAAAAAAAGGCTGCTGGCGTAGCTGTTAGCACAAAATACGGCATTTAGCATTTTCTCAGAATACGTGAATATAAGAAACATTGACATGGGAGATAAAACGAGAGAGAGAGAGAGAGAGAGAGAGAGAGAGAGAGAGCTTCGGGCAATTGAGGTGGAGAGGAAATGTTGACACCCTGAGAAGGAAAGAGAGGGAAGGGTTTGGTTGTGGCCCTCTGAAAGACAGAAACAACAAAAAAAAAAGAGAGAGAGAGAGGGAGCGGTGGAACCTGGGAACACAGGAGCAGATCTTGGCTCAGGTTGCATCCAACAAAGCATTTGTCAGAGCAGACTGGGAGAACAGAGAGGAAAACCTCTGGGATGTGGACATTGCGGGAAGGAAGACATAAAGAAAACAGATGAGTGAAGAGAGGTGCGCAGGAAAACAGGAAAACTTAAACACAGCAACAAGAGGAAAAGGGAAAGTTGGTTCAGTCTGAGAGAGAGGGTGTGCAAAACCCAGAGAGAGAAGCTGCTGGTGTCACCTTTCTGTTGAACAGGTATCCAGATTTGAATTGTCGTCTTTATTTTCAGTTTCTTGCGAGTTAATGTGAGTAAAACAGCTGCTTTAATAATCTGTTGAATTGTGTGAAGATGATGTTTAATGAGGGGTTTAACAGTGTGCAACAGGTCACATCTTCTGTTCAGCTCTTTTGTTTCTGCAGTTAAAATGCCAAAGCCAGTCTTTTTTTTTTTGTTTGTTTACAAAGTGTGAGCTGATTTCTCACATGGTTACTAATTATCACCGTGTGTGTGCGTTTGTGATTTCGACACAGGACAACCTCAGTGTGTTCCTTCGTGGCTGCGAGGAGCTGGGACTGAAGGGCTCCCAGCTGTTCGATCCTGGAGATCTGCAAGACACATCAACACGTCCCACTGCCAAGTACGAMTCAGCRTTTTCCAACTTTCTTTCTTTATTTTTTGTTGCATAAAGCAGGAGGGCTGTAGGTATCGTTGGTTTAAAAAAAATGCAAGGTTGTAGAAGTGGTTATAGAAGAAATTAAAATGAGAAGTAAATCGCTCTTTATTCTGTCGGAAATGTTAGATGTGCACCGGTAAATCCCAAAGATCAAATATTAAATCCTTGAAGTTTAGGTGATTCCTGTAAATGTCTGTTCTTCTGACTTTCTGTTCAATGGTTTTCTTGTCAGCTCAACCCTTTTTAAACCATTTAAAGGAATGCATAGTAGGGAGTATTTTTTTGCGCTTCAACTTACTGGTGTTTTAGCTCTTTGCTACATTTCAAATGTAATTAATTCTTGTGTAATACAGCTTGCAGTACACATTTTACAGACTCATTTTTTTCTCTTCCAAATAGCCCTGCCATGATGATAATCACATGATAAATTAAAATGAGGTTGATAGTTTTCATTTGCCTGCTTGTTGGTTTTCTTCATGTCTCCCTCTTTTCTACTCCTTACTGTAGGGAGGAGTGAACTCTGACGTCAGGTATTTTCCAGGTGTATGGTCTCATAACCTCTGTAGCATGAGAACAGGCGTGTAGCCAAAGGCGTAACTTTATTTAGGTCTGCCGTTGGGCTCTAAAAYCCTGCGTGTCATTTTCARCAATTATGCTTAAACGWACATATATCACATCGTGAATTTTTTAATCCGGTCAAAGTTACYTAAAGACAACAAGAGAGTTGCATCTGTCTACTTMACCAGTAAATTTCTATTGTTTTTGAGAAAATGCTGTCACTTTATTTGGGGGGGTGGGTTATATTGACTGGATCAAATTATTGTGGGGGTCATAACCCCCCTAACCCYMCTGMAAATTATGCCAATGCATGTAGCTAAAGGAGTGGCTTTGGTTTTCTAATGCATTCTTTCAGCTGGCGATGCCTCAGGACAYCCTCAGGGCACCGTGCCGAAATTTCTTTTTTTATGCTACCGAAATTWTGCAAACTTCGGTAAATTTTGTAAGTGGCATGAGGGTGACCAAAGTTATTTTAYGAAGCCAGAAGAMGACACAAAGAATAAATTGCCCTGGCTTKGATAGAGAGGTAGCCTGGTAAGAACCAGTCCCTTGTTCTAATCTTTACTTCATACAGASGGTCTGGTATCTCTGAAWTTGAGAWGTGATTTCTTGCTGGAGGCTGTTGAAGTTTAAAACGCTTGGATCTGATTTACTCAATCGCTAATGTTTGGCCGTGACACAAGTTATATTGCCAAAAGTATTTGCTCAGCCATCCAAGTCTTTGTCCGAGTCTGGTGTGTTTGAACTTGACTGGCCTACACAGAGTCCTGACCTCAACCTGATARAACACCTTTTGGGATGAACTGGAGCAGAGACTGAGAGCCAGACCTTCTTGTCCAACAACAGTTTGTGACCTCACAAATGAGCTTCTGGAAGAATGGTCAAAAATCCCCATAAACACACTCCTAAACCTTGTGGACGGCCTTCAGAAGAGTTGAAGCTGTTCTATTTATTTATTTACCATTATTTAATCAGGCAAATCCCATTGAGATCTCAGATCTGTTTTTCAAGGGAGGCTTGGGCCTGAAGGCAACCTATTGTACATGTTTTTGTGTTGTTGGGGAAACCGGAGTTCCCGGAGAAAACCCACGCAAGCATGAGGAGAACATGCAAACTCCGCACAGAAAGACCCCAGGTCCAAACCGGGGATCGAACCCAGGACCTTCTTGCTGTGAGGCGTCAGTGCTAACCACTGAGTCGTAGTGCTGCCAATGGTATATTGCACCCTGTGGATTAGGAATTGAATGTACCTGAAGCTCATATGTGAGTCAAGGCAGGTGAGCAAATACTTTTGGCAATAAAGTGTATGTAGAGCACCAGCTCGACCGTGAAGGAAGCTAAGCTAAGAAGCTAACCGGAAAGCGCGTGTGCTGTAAACAACCATCCCCAGCAACTGCTAAACTATCGACGTCATTCACAACTCCTCCTTCTGTTCTCTGATTGGCCCGGTTGAAATTGTACCCAAGAAATCCTCGTCTATGGGAGAAATCCCAGACGGAGCTGAGAAGGGAAACTAGAATTGAGCTGAACTGTGTAGGATGGCAAGGATCAGGCTTGGGTAGAGGAGGTGGGAAGTGATTTTACAGCTTCAGCAAACTCCGTCTGTAGCTTTTTTTTTTACGTACTTAAATTTTGTATATTTCCATAAGCATCATAAACATGTGTGTGTAAGGTGGTATCATTATAGTAGTTTCAAATGGTTTCCAAACAATATAATTTATYGCAATAATTTTTGAGACAATTTATCGTCGGCAAAATTTGTTATCGTGTCAAGCCTGCTTCAAACAAAGCCAAGACTTCATTTGGGTAATAATAACACAGATGTCTGACTTATTTATAAGTTTTATTTATCACATGGTGATAAAAATAAGAACTACTGTCTAAATGTAATTCAAGGCGACTGTATTTTAATGCCTTCGGGCTAATATTGCTCTGCCTTGCTTTGCTTTTGTTTGTTTTGTGCATCTCTCTGTCTGTCAGCCTGTCCATCATCCCCCAGCGTCACACAATCAAACTGTTCACTGCTCCATAAATCAGTAAATAACAGTCAATGTAAGTTTRTTCAAGCCTGTCAGTGAAGGAACAATGGCATGTCTGTTTGACACAACGAGTTCCTGTCCTAATACAACAAAAGAGATTACATCACTCATTGAACCATGACTTCTACTTTGTTGCTTGGTAACAAAGCCAACTGCTTGTTGTTTTTATATATATATACTGTGTGTGTTTGTGTAAATGTGTGGGTGTTTCAGTGTGGCTGGCATCACTGTCTTATGGTGAGTGTTTCTAACCAGGGTTGTACTCACAGAAGGGTTGAGAAGCTGTGTCTGGAGATGAGACAAGAGGGGATAAGGACTAATCTTTGCTGATCACAGGAGTCACTGCTTGACTGCTTTTGTCAGGACAATCTATGGAAACACACAGGTCTTTGTGTAAACTAATACTGTATATACATGACTTGTTGATCTTGTATCTGATTTTACAAGAGGAAAACATCCTTTTTGCATTGGTTTGACCTCACATTGCACACGGCCCTGCTGTCAGTTCATATCCAATTTTATCTTTGGCACAATGTTGAGTGATATTTCCTGATAGTTTATTTGTAAAACTATTAAAGTGCCTGTGACATCATTTTTTTTTATAATAAATGTGAATGTATTTTTTGAAAGATAACATTGATAATATATTGTAAAAAAG
>NW_013952648.1:169854-171056 GCF_001266775.1 Austrofundulus limnaeus | reverse complement strand
CCTCCTGGCACTTAACAGCATATACAACATTGCTCTGTTTGTGCCGGGGCACCGGATCTTTGGGGTGAACCAGCTCAGACTGAAGAAGTCTCTTGGAGAAGAGACGAAACGTTTCATTAGAGAAGAACCCGTCCAGAAGACCTATACAATTCTTTTCTTTTTGATTTTTTTACCTGGATTACTGAGATGCATAAGGACAAAACTTTGACAGTTTGCAGTAGCCTATATTAGATATGTTAAATATGATCTACTACATGAAGGAATCTGAGATATTTGTAAAGAATAACRGCAGCGAAAAGGAGCCTGTTCTCTTGTTTATTCAGCTGACAGAGAGAGAAAACGAAGAAAAGGAGGGAAGGAAGGATTGTTCCCTCGAGCTACTTCTACCTTTTGTCTCCTCCCATCTCATTCCTTTGTTTCTCAGGTGTCTGCTGTTTTGGAAAACTCAGAGCTGCGATTAAGGTGTTGCTTCCCATTCAGTCAGTTCAGCTCTGCGACCCTCAGGCTGTAGAAACTGACCTACAAACACAGTCGCAATGTGGAGCGTGGAATTTAATTATAGAAATGAAGAAATGCTTTTCCTGCAGTGAAAGCTGAGGTGAAAGACTGCTAAAGTTTGCTAAAAAGGTTGAAACTGAGTTAAAATTAAAAGAAGCTGAACACTAGCTAAAAACTAAAATGAGCAAAACACTAGCAAAACTAACTAAGACCCTCAAAAGGCTCATTARAAGCTGAAAAAAGATTATTTGAAGATAAAAGTGGCAAAAAGCCTAGCTAGAAGCTACAGAATGGTAGCTAAAGAGATGCTTAAATTCACAGGTTTGTCCAATCCAGTCTAGTTTATTAATAAAACCTTTTAAAACTCCTCTGAAAGAACAAAGTGCTGCACAATAAAATCACTTGACAATAAAAGATAAAAAGCATATAAAAACACTCAATGATAAAATATGAAAAGCATAAAACCAAAGGAAAAACTGATGGAAAACATAAAAATCAACATCTATAAGCTGTAGCAAAGTCAGTGAATAAAAGTAGGTTTTAAAGATGACTTAAAAGCAGCTTATAAGGAGGCCTGTTTAATGTGCAGAATCATTCCATAACTTAGGAAGTAGCTAAAATATAATTCCAACAATAAACGACTGAAATAGACATATATGCAGTAATTATTGGATATCAATATATTTTAGAGGTGAAATTATATG
>NW_013952648.1:162287-169844 GCF_001266775.1 Austrofundulus limnaeus | reverse complement strand
ACACACACACACACACACACACACACACACACACACACACACACACATTGACTTCCATTCATGTTTTTTAGACTTTATAGCTTAACCCTGACCATATACTCTAAAATTAACCTCACAGAAACTTACCTGACCCTAAAACTAACCTAAACCTTGGTCCTAAACCTAACCCCACACCTGTAACATGCATTTGGACCCAGGTCCCCACGATTCACTTCGGTCCCCACCTGGCTGCTTTTTTTGTAAAAAAATTACCCCACGTTGTAGGAAAAACCCGTACACACACACACACACACACACAAACACACAATTTATTTCCACATCTTTTTAGCAAACAAATATTACACTCAGTGAGTGTGTTGTTGCAGTGCAAAGAAATTGATGTCTTTGTATTTTTGTCTGTTTTAATATTTTTCTTCTTTATTTCGGCCTCTTATACTGGAAGGAGTGTTTTATTCTGCAGAAAAGCATCTTTCTATAGCACTACTAGTCCATGTTTGGGTTAAATGCCATTGGTGGCATGGGGGTTAGGATTAGGACCAAGCAGTGAATAGAGTTTAGGTTAGGTTTTATTTCACAGTAAAAMCAAGTCATTCAGCACTAGGACTATTACATAAAGGAAAGTATTAGAGTCAGTTAATCGTGTCTGTTTGGACTGTTAATTGTTTTATTATTTGTTTTAGTGACAGCAAACTGTTTCTCTCTCTCCAGGGGAAGTGACTGCAGTCGAAAGCTGAAGAACGTAAGTGTTACCTTTTTTAGATTTCAGTGGGACAGCTTGTTTCAGCACTAAATGTTTGTTTGAATGGAGGCTTGTTTTGACCCAAAGTKTWTGTTTTACRCTGTGTCCAAGTTCAGGGGCTGGGTCCTTCGATGGACTCAGTGTACCTGGTCTAGGTGGGCCAGGTCCTTGGTCGACCGTGAAGATTGGGGGGAAAAATGGTGGCTGTGAATTTGGACGGTCTAGCCTCCTGCTTTAGTCCTGCCCTTACCTCGGAATATGTCCTGTCACCTAGCAGTCGTGAYGATGCTAAACAGAATCAAAAGTAGATCGAAATTAACAAAAKATCAATATAATTGTTTTAYTAAAAATAAGTTAAACAACAAAATTAGCTTAAAGGCAATTTTTGAAGAACTACAGGTCCCGCAGTATGTTCACATTTATTTCGCTATACCAGCTTGTTTTATTTCTGACAAGAATAAAAATAAAAACATGTCTATTCAAATGACAAAAGCATTAACACAACAGCTTAATTTTTTTTATTTTACATCACCAGATTTTTATTTAAAACTGTACTCCTTTCTCTTGCTTCATCCACCATTAATATAAAAAATAATAATAATAAAATAAAATCTCCGGTCGTATTACAGTGAGATATGATGGGTCAAGAAGGATCCATCTCAGGCCCGTCCCTGAAATCGGGGGAAAAAGGACACATTTGTCGCCGCATCGTAGGGTTGGGCATAATCGTATCGTGTGCAATTAAYMGTCAGAAAAACACTAATCGATTACTTTTTGGCACTTGACGATTAAATACGATTAATGGCAGCAGGCAGAGTCCGCTCGCTGCTCCTTTCTGCTTCAAATATGTTGAATGTTTAAAAAAAGGTTCTGTCATTTATTAATCCATCAACACATAGATTTAAAATTTGATGTATAGACTGAAATCTGCAATTTTGACACAATTTGGAACAGATTTTTATGAAGAGCAAATCTTTCCCATTAAATTGGTCATGTGACCAGGACATAAGGGTGTCCAGGGACTTCAGGGGATTAATCGTCAAATTAATCGTTATCGGCTAAATAGCACAATTAATCATGATAAATTTTTTTGCCAATATTGCCCAACCCTACCGCATCGGAGGAATTTTTGAATTTGGACAGCCTCCGGCGCAGTTCTCTGACGTAAGCAGCCGACAAATTCAGCCTTTGGAAGACCCAGTCTCTGAATTTGGACACAGCTTTTATCTGTTAGTTTCATTCAAGATGACCCCCACTAAAAAGCAACCTCAGTACACAAAAAAGGCTGAAACTCAGTCAGTTATTGAACTAAACGTTGGTGTGGTAATAGCTGAGAGTCATTCACAACAAACTGTCTGAGCATGACGTCTAAGCCTGAACGTTTGGCATCAATTATTAAAATCAACACTCTGTTTGTAAAATGTCTGACAGCATAGTTTTTGTTTATTTCTCTGATGAAAATACCTCTTTAAGGAGGAGAAGCGGTTCTGTTGGCCCTGCCCACTCTGCAGTTCCTCACAGTCTCTGTTTGCTGACTTTCTCTCCTCCACTCTGCGATGCTGGTGTGCACCGAACAAGTTGATGTGTCCCGCCGCAGCGCCCGCCGCTCCTGCTAGCTGATTTAGCTGAGTAAACACACCGAGCCTCAGCTACGTTAGGCGGGGGGGTGGGGGGTGGGGGGGGGGCTCGGAAACCTACCAGGACCTGCTTTGTGTGACAGATCAGAGCTGAGGACTGGGAGCCGTTTCTGCAACACGTCGAATATGAAGAGGTGAAGAACCCGCACTGAGGGGAATCTGCTGATGTGGTCGTGAAGGTGTTGTTTAGCAAACAGATGCATAAAGAAGACGCCTGATGGAATCATGCTGGAGTCACGATGTGTTTGTTTAGCAGGTGAAGGTGTGAAGAAGATGTGTTAGAATAAATGATTTTAGAAATATAAAGGATCTACTTTGTGTTAGTGGTTTGTTTTATTCACGTTGTATACATTTACTTCTGCATAATCGTGAATTTAAGTGCCTTTATTCAGTGTAAAATAGGTTTGTGCATGACTTACTGTAAGCATGTTTGAACAAAGAGTTTTTATTTACTACAACCTTTTTGACAGGTCTCATGTTGCTGCAGACAGCGGCTGAAACTGATGAGGCAAAGCAAGTGTGATACTCCTCATCAGCTCCCTGTAAAGCTTGTTGTTGATATGCCTGTCACTCAAAGCTCCTCTGAGGCACGTTTAAACAAATGTTTCGCCCTCGGCTACTGTATGTCAGTGCTGGTGTCCAGGTTTTTGTTGGATGTGGTTGTCAGCCGGTCGGTTTGGTGTGCCGTGTGTGAATCCTGCTGGCACAGATGTGAGACGGTTGTCGTTGCGGTTGTATAATTGTGATCGATACGGATGTGTTTGAACTGTGTGAAAAGCAAGTGGAACACATTTGATGGCGACCTGCTTTCATTGGGACGGGGCGTTCGTTATACGGGTGACCCTGAAGTGTCAGATGTTGTCAGGACACAGTGCTTGTAAAAAGTTCAGGCACAGCAGCTGTGGTTTATCAGCAGAGGGTTCTTTCAACAACCAATATGTAAGATGAAGTGTACATAACTTTAAAAATGTATGGTTTGTAAATGTGCTTTCTGAATTTGGGTTTTAAAGGGGAGGTGTTGTGCAAAATTTATTTATTTATTTTTTCAAATTTTTCTTTATCGTGTTTAGGAACGCAAGCTATCGATTAATGGATTAATCTAAAGTTGATAGATCTTATCGATCGACTAACGATTAATTGATAAGCGGCCATTTTCCTAAAAACCTGACATTTCTCTTGAATTAAGGGTCTTTCTATGACATGAAAGGCTAATTTTTTACACACTAAATTAGAGCTGGGCGGTATGACCCAAATTTTATATCACGGTATTTTCAACAATTACACCATTTTCACGGTATTTGACGGTATTTTTTTCCTCACAGCTCAGCTGATAATAAAATGTACAAACTTTGCTTACTGACTTTTTTCTTTTACTGTACCTTTGTATCACTGTTTCCCTCCTCTTGTACGTCTTTTCTTCTTTGCCTGGTTGTAGACAGTAATCATGCATTTAGGTCCGATCGTGAAGGGTTGAGAAAAAAATCATCTGGTCTATCGTTACGTGTTAATAAAACTTAAAAGGACGACTCACCTTGCTCACCAGTCAACTCAGCTACACTACAAAACTACTTCCCCCTGGGCTTTTCACAATAGAAGCACGCTAGCGTCTCCATGCAATAACTTCTCCATTATAACGTAGCTCGTTAAATCTAACCGTGCAGGTTACTAAAGAGTTGTTTTCACATCCAGCGATGGTGAAAACGGGATGTTTTTTTTTTTTACTTCAGACCATATAAGCGGCTGAAACACACCACCCGCCGCCAGTTGTTCAAACAATAACGTTAGCATGCTAATGCGCTTAGCGGTGCTGCGAGGAAACATGTCCCCAGGAAAACAGTTCACTGGCAGCCACGACAAAACGTTCCACACGTGTTCAGGCTATTTACACCGGTATTCAGAAAAGTCATATCATAACAAAAATAAAAACCGGTTTTCTGTACAAAACGGTATACCGTCCAGCACTACACTAAATTAAAAATTAGTACAGTATTATGTTCTCTAAAATTTATTGTGCCAGCTGTATTGAACACTGACTGAATGAACAGAAAACTGGATTTCTGACACATTGTTAAATTTGGACATATTTGTAAAATGTAACAAACAGGAATCTATTAGGTTGCAATTTGGGGAAAAAAGAGAAAGAATAGGTATATAAAACACTTAATCTACCCTGAAAAGAGAGATGTAAAACCAAAATCATTGGGCTGATCGCCATGATTTAATGTACCGTTCATTTGATTGGTTTACTGTCCGAGTTACGCCACACAGATTAACTTCACATTAATTATTTGTAGAGACTGTAACTTTATTTGTTTTTGTTCTTTCACGAGTTAAACTCAGCAAGAAGAAACTAACGTTAGCTACAGTTAGCTTACTGTTCTGTCCTCCTGCTCTCTTGTCCGTAACGTCATACTGCTGGATAGTCCGGTAGCTTTTGGTACTTTTCCTTCGAGTTTGGTGTAATCCATTATCATTGTTTTGTCGCAAATAAAACTATATAAGATTTGCGGATTTAATTTGGATGTCACCCACGTGGAGACGGCTCTCTGCTCAACTCAACAGGGCCGCCGAGGTAGAGTAAGGTCGGGTTGAGAGCAGTGTTGCCCTCTTCTGGACGACGGCCAAACTACACTGAAATAAGATTTAAACGAATGTTTTCAATTAATCAAATGGAAGGAATTTTAATCTAATAAACCATTATTCCATAATTAATCGTAAGTTGATTAACTGTTTGTATCCCTAATCGTGTTGTGTCATTCTCTCATCAAAAACACACCCAGAGTGTTGCTTTGACTCATTCACGCATGTTTGAGAAATCATCGAGTCTCTCGTGGTAGCCATGTGGACGTGTCTAAACGCTAACTGGTACAAAGCTCTGCCTATTTATCCAAAGCTCCTCCCTGGAGCTCATCCTGCACCCGAACTCCCATCCCACAGAGCACCCCACCCCTGAAGCATTGTCGGAAAGACGTACTGAAATGGGAGTGTCAGAAATGGAAGGAGGCTTTTAAGGAGGTGGAGAGCAATTTCAAGGCATTTAGACTATGATGCAAATTCAAAAACTTTTTTGATATACACTGATATGTACAGCGTTTTCATAACAACTGAAGGTACTCGAGCCGAGACACCCGTTTTCCAATATACTGTATGTTTGTTTTGTTTTTGTCTATCCGAGTTGTAGTTTCCTTTTGGAATCAATAAAGTATTATGAATTTGAATATAGAACTGAACTAATAATACTCCTCCTGTAAAAGAATAGTCTACTCATTTTTAAGTAACGTTCTGTCAAATAGTTAAAGCCGTATCTCACTAAGCTGCAACATGTCCCAAATTAAATAGAAAATTAGAGACGTTTTGTCATTTTTAGAAAAAGTTGTATTAGCTGAAAAAAGATTTTTTTAATGGGCCCTTTATTAGCTCTCAGTCAGCCGCTGATGAAGTACTAATTACTGATAACTTTGCAGTAGATTTAGAGTATTCATTTAGTCAGGCCATACAATTATAAAACTGGTAGATGAGCTTCACTGACCCATTAGTGAAGATAAACAATTTATTTTCCTTCAGAGTTCACTTTTTACTGGAAATGTTTAGATCCTTGCTTCCTCTGAACATCAGAATGGTCTCTTTTTTTGTCCTCTCCGTGTGTTTGAATGGCAGAAGTTGTTTGCGCTGACAGCACAACTGAAAAAAACACATTAAGCCACGCTGAGCTTCCCTATCAAAGCAGTCCCTGTGGAGCGCAGGTTGACATGGACACTGTAAATAGAGCTGAAAGTGCTTTGCTAACGGTGTTAAAGGGGCGGCCCGGCATAATCTCAGTCTCTGAGTCCGTTCATTCTACACTTCAGGCATTAAGCTGGCCTACAAAAGAGCTTAATGTGAATGCTGTGAGCTTTAGTTCCTTGGTTACACTGAGCGGTAACTCAAAGCATCAGGTTACAGACAGTGATGCAACAGATTGGAAGCACCGATTTTTGTTTTCGACTGCTCCTTCAGATATCCGAGACCAAACTGATAATTTAAGCACCAAAGTAAAGTAGGTATCAGGCGAATATAAATTAGAGTGACCACTAAAAAGGTTGCATATATCACCAGATAAAAGGTGCACGTGACAGGTTTCTGTGTCTAAACAATACCCAGGGCTTGTCGTGTTTGTGCAGGAAGCTTCTGCTAACATTTAGCTGGAATGTAACGAGTGGAACAGCAACTTCTATGTGAAAATAAGAAAAAGAACACATTGAGAGATCGTCGTTTGTCTTGTTCTTTTTAACCTTCCGTCGACATATTATTTGTAGCCATTTCTCCTTTAGGTTTGCTCGTTTTGTTCCAATCAAATCTGCTTAATCAGCACATTTTAAATTGCTGAACAGTGCTGATTTGTGTGAATGCTTGTACATGCTGCTATCCATTCCAAGAAAGTGCAAAGGAGCATTTTCATTAATATGATTAAAGCAATAAGTCATTGATTGCTTCCATTATATTTGTTTTTACTTTTTCCAAACTGCTTGTAGTATGTCCCTTACAAGATCCTGGAGCTTAAATACAGATGTAAACAAGGACATAAATCATCTTCATGACTTCTTCACCACTTAAAAGCAAGTTGAGCCTGTTCTGAGRCTGACGAATGGAAGCAAGTTCTCTGAGTTAAAGAAAAACACAAATCTGTTTTCATCAAGCTCACGTGATCCTCCAGCATAAACCTTCTTTGCAAACCATATATCAGAATCATAATTAATTTTTTTTCTCCCCTCAGGTTTTAATCACCATCTACTGGCTTGGTCGTGCTGCCAACAGCTGTACCTCCTACAACGGGCCCACGCTGGACCTGAAGGAATTTGAGGGCTTGCTGTCACAAATGCGAAAGGTTTAAAACGTCTTCTTATGCACTATTTATGTATTAAAATCCTAATAAATATCTTAAAGTGCCTGTGATGTCAGATTTTTGTAATACATGTGAAAGCTTTTCTAGAAAGAGGACATGGATAAAACATTGCAAAAGAAATTTCATGTTGCTGAGATGAACAGTTGTTGAGATATTTGCCTGCGAAGTAACAGGAAGTGATGTCAAAGGGGAATGTCTGAATGTGAACAGAATGTTGGTAAAATGGCTAACAACACAGACTGTAGAGAAGAATCTGCTGTTTCTTAAGATTATTTTGAGTCTCTATCAGAGAGATGAAG
>NW_013952648.1:146865-160993 GCF_001266775.1 Austrofundulus limnaeus | reverse complement strand
TTTGACTGAGCCAAGTTCAAAAGAAAATATGACAGTTATGGGACAAAATGGGTTAAATCGTGTGTATTATTCCAACTTTCTGCAATATAAAGATGATTTCTTTGACTTTTTGTGTTTGAAGAATATGCATGTCACAGGCACTTTAAGTACAGTAAATCTCTGTAAGGACAGCTGGTCCCAGCAGTAACTGAACATGAAGCAAAACACCCAATCACTGCTTCAGTGCTAACTCTCTGATGCACTGAAAAAAAAAAAAAATTCCCAGAAATGATCTCAACAAAAGGGCAACCTCGTCCACCCCAGGTCCAGTCATGACCTGAGTCAAACCTGGCTCTGGTGGAAATCTCAGAGCCCAGAGAGAAAACTTAGAACCGCTGTGACTAAGTGTGTGATAGTTTGTCACGTGATTCACCGCCAGGCAATTAACTCTGCTATCTGACATCCCTTCGCTGTATTTTAAGAGGAAAAATCACTGCCAACTAAACAGAATTAGTTTAACAGATGTTCACACATTACTCATGGACAAAACAAATCCATATTTCCATGCAACAGAAAGATACTGCAATAAAATGGAATTCTAATTTATGTAAAACCCATTATTACTATTACTATTATGCAAACAGCCAGTAACAAAGCTGAACTTACAAAAAGAATGACTAAAAAGAAGGAAACAGGTGCATATATTTTATAAAAGCACATTAAACTATTAGAAATGCAGCTATTTCTCTTTAAACTTGGTGTTTTTTTAAACATTGGAAACAGCTCTGCTTTAAATCCACTCATGTTTCCAGGTTTTGAGGGGCCTAAAAGGAAATATTTCCAACATTTCCAGTGCTGAATTAAAAGCCAAAAATGACCAATTACTGTTGAAACCGAACAATTTTCACCATTTCTCACCTGACGGATTTTTTATTATTATTTTTTCACAATAATCCATTTTCACTGCCAATGATATTTTCCACTTTTCAAGAAAAGCATAAACCTTTGAGGCTTTTAGAGGTGCGTAGCAGAGAACGGAGGTTAGGAAAAGGAACTCATTTGGGGGACAGGAAAGGTCTTTCTCCACCTTCCATTAGTGGTAAAGAAACATTTTAACTAACAGAAAAAAGGGAAATGTTGCAAAGAGAGAGTAATGAGAGATGGAGATAATAGAAACGTTTTAAAAAGGTTGTTGAGTAAACACACGTGGGAGGACCGCAGAAGTTAAGACATTTAAAGGGATCCACAGTTAGTTTTAACATTAGACTTTATTTGATAAACATTGTTTTAACTGTAAAAGAAAGTCTGTCAAAATACTGAAGGCTGTTCAGTTTTCATAAAATTTTTAAAATATCATGTCACACGGACTGAGCCATTTTATACACATAGGTTATCTGTGCCAGACTGCAAGCGAGCTATATCCACCCTGAAGGTTAATCTTGGACAATTTCTAACTATCAAATCTTTTAAATGAATCAGAGCGCGTTGACAGAGAGGAGAAGGTAGAAATGACTCAACCTGCAGCTGAAAATGTGGATGGAGGACAATGGCGCTGCTCATGGATGTAGAGGCTCAGTTTAGCCTGTTAGCCTTCATGTTAGCGCCAATGCTATATTGCCATAAATATGTATTAGCTTGGCGCTAGCTAGCAGGCTAAACTGAGGTCCTCAATCCACATTTTCCGTTGCAGGCTCAGTCATTTCTTCATTCTCCTCTGTCATGTGGATGGAGGACCTCAATAAGCTTGTTAGCTAGCGCTGCGGCTGAACTAATATATATATGTGGCTATGTAACATCGGCACTAGCGGGAAAGGTAACATGCTAAACTGAGGTCCTCCATCCACATTTATAGTTGCAGGCTGAGTCATTTCTACATTTTCCTTTCGTGGACGGAGAACCTCAGTTTAGCTTGTTAGCTTTTGCGCTAGCGCTGAGCTAATACATATATATGGCAATATAGCGTCGGTGCTAAAAGGCTAAGCTGAGGTTCTTCTTCCATGAAGCAGCTCTGTTGTCCTCCATGCATATTTTCAGTTACAGGCTGAGTCATTTCTACCTTCTCCTCTCTGTCAACGCTCTCTGGTTTCATTTAAAAGATTTGATAGTTAGAAATTGTCCAAGATTAGCCTTCAGGGTGGATATAGCTAGCTAGCAGCCTCGCACCGATGACTTAGTTCAAGTCATCAGTTACCCGGTATGCTTTGCGGTGTCAATAAAATGACTCCGTTCGTGTGACAATATATTTTTAAAAATTTATAAAAACTGAACAGCCTACAGAATTTTTACAGACAAAAAAATCTAAAACCTTTATCACAAAATTTTGATTTCAGTTACAAGAACTGTTGAAAAATAGAGCATTTTTGGTCATTTTCAAGGAATTGCAAAAATGCCTTGTTTGGGTTTATGCATTGCAAAGAAAAAAAAACTTATTTTCTGTGTTTGGATTTATCAATCCTCAGGAGGCAGAAGTGGCAGTCAGCCCAACGCGCAGCATCCGGGATAGCGGCTACATCGACTGCTGGGACTCTGAGCGCAGCGACTCCCTCTCCCCGCCACGCCACGGACGCAAGGATTCATTCGACAGCCTGGACTCGTTCGGCTCGCGCTCACAGCAGACCCCATCCCCAGACGTCCTGGTGCCCCGTGGCAACAGCGATGGTGGGAAAAGTTGCATTTTGTGCTGTTAAAGTTTGTTTCTGTTCCTTTAGTCTTACATTTCGAATGCTCAGCCTTTCAATAAATGTTTTGTACCTGTTATGTTGTTGGCTTAAAAAAGTCAGGGTTTGCAGATAAAGTCTATAGATAAATGTAGAGGGGTATTGTCTCTGTAGCTCCAGTACAGCTTGTTGTTCTCCTGCTTGTGTTTTCACAGGCTAACGCCCAGTGTTGGTTAGAGGCTGTTTGAAAGAATACTGTGAACTCCCTAAAGGCCCTGCCTGTTTTAAAGTAACTTACGGAATGATGATTGTTGACCTTTAACAGGATCCACATACTGTATGTGTTCAAAATAGGACAGAAGTTTGGTGGCTACAATGCTGGTATTGTTGAGGTCAAATTACGTTAATTCCACAGTTCAGCTTCCTTTCTCACAAGCTAATCATGTATTTATTTACAGCTTGTCAGCTCTGTGATCATCTTATCTGGTGTCAATCTGAAATGTCAGAAAATATGAGTTTTTTTCCAGCAACAGCTGCGTTTTTTTTTTGTAAAATATCTTGTGAACCAATGAATAATTTTACTAAAACTCCCAGATGGCCATTTTTACAGCCAATGAGCCTAAACGTGTTGTGGTAGTAGCTGAGACTGATCCATAATCGGAGGTTTATTGTAACTAACCGTGCACTAACCCTAAAGCACTAACCCAATTATTTAGGTCCCCTAATTTTAAAGCACTAACACACTGAAAATTTTAGCAAAAGCTAATTCTAAAGCACTAATATAATCCAGSTGACACATGAAACATTCTTCAGAGTCAACATGAGACAATATTTACTGTGTGCAGAGTGTTGTCACTTAGTGCCCTTGGCGGGCCAAACGGGAGTCACCCGCAGGCCACCTTTGGCCCGCAGGCCTCGAGTTTGACACATGACCTTGTAGAGAAGTGACACATTTGAACAAAATGTGTGACAGCTTTCACCCTCAACTGTGAACAATAATGTTGATCAATAACATTTAAGGACCTCAGTTAGTGCTTCTAAATTTAACCCATAAATTTAGCAAGTGCTAATCCACTAATAAATTTAAAAAATAGCAAAAGCCCTAAAGCACTAATCAGGAAATGAGTTCCCCTATTGGTGCTTTAGTGCTTTAGGGGAACTGTGCCCACCACCGGTAACTAAGTACATTTACTTAAATAAATTTTGAGGATTTGTAAGTTTTTTTAATAATTTTTAAAAATTGTTAAATTATACTTTAATTTTTTTACGTTTTAAAGTTAAAAATGATACTTTTACTTCTTTACTTGAAAATTTAACACCTAGTTACCCGTTACAAAATAAAATATGTCTGAACTCATCATGAAAGCAGTTGTTTATGTGCTCTAAAAAACATGAAGTTTACTCAACCATGTCAGCTGGTTCCACTAAACGTAATCATCTTGAACAGAAATTCCTGGGAGAACTTGTGCCGTTGGCATCTCTTTTTTACTATTTAGACATTTTTGACACTTTATTTTTTAGTGTTTGTAAAAAAAACTTGTACATTTGATGGATAAACTAAGATTACATCTTGGGAATTAAAAACACCTAACTCTCAGTTTCTTCAGTATTGTTAGAGGATCACATTAAGATGTCTTGCTGAGGAATTTTCCCCACTGAGAAGGGAAAGTCCTTGAGTAATGCAGGTCTCCAAATCCAGGTGTTAACGGTGACATTAAAACACGAGCAATGTGTTTAAACCTCAATAAATACAAATAAAATGGCATCTTGAGAAAAATATTCCTGACTTGGGGCTACAATTTAGTTAGCGCAAGCTGCATAAAACAATGATTTATGATAGCTGCTTTGTTTCATAAACAGCCTGCTCAGGTGAGATTGATGCTCTGCCGCTGGAATGCAGTGCATTTAATAACACTGTAAGAACTGTAGGATCTAACAGCTGGCAAAGATTTTAGAGTTCTCAAAGTAAGTCTCGGGTATCTGCCACGAGGCTCGTCAATCGACAGTTCTCTTTTGAACTCGTCCGTTTGTCTCCTACCATCCACCTTCTGCTCCTCCTTAACTATGACTCGAAAAACTGAGTGTTTTTTTTTATTGCATAGGACCTTTAAAGAGGAGACGATGTCTGTTGTTAAACACATTTTTAATGAGAAGGCTTTGACATTTATGTGTTTTATCTTAGTAGAATAAAAAGTCTCAGTGGCAGCTTTAAAGTGGAGCTAAACAGCTTTTAAATAATAATAAAAAGAGAGTATCATTTACAATGTATGCTTTAAAAACACCATATGAATCTAAATATTTGATATAGCAGCACATTTTTGATGGTGTAATTTGCTCCTCGCAGCATGAAGATAATGAAAATCAGGTTGCAGACTGTCTGCAGTGACTGAATCATCTTCTTTTTATTTCCTCCAACATTTCAGTCTGACTCCTACTGAGGCTTAAACCAAAGTTCTTCCCGTCTGAAAGTAATTTACTCCTCGTCTTTAGCACACTAATAATGACAATCAGTTTTCTTTGGATGTCACCATCTCTCAAACAGTATCAGCATTTTAACAGGGCCGGGGCCAGAGGGGTGGCCAGGGTGGCAATTGCCACCTCTAGCACCTGATTGGCCACCCCCAAATAATTAACAAGAGGAGGGGAGTCTTGGATTATTATTTTTTTTAGATTGTATAAAAGATTGATCTCTGAAACTACAGTATGATATACATTTTCAGCAGTGTATGTTTAAACATGGCTGGTTTATAGCTCTTTGTAAAATTAGATTCACCATTAGTGGTTAGCTTAACTCGGGACTAGCATCATTGTTTGTTACAAAATTTCAGCTCAGTGTTTATTAAAACAGCTGAATCAAAGTAATTTGGTGGACATCTTAAACTTTCAAATTTAGAGTGTTTTTCTTTTTATGTGCCCTCTAAAAAAGCACCTTGCCAACACTTGGAGAAGGGCGTCTCTGCCGTCACTAAGTAGGATTTTCTTATTTTGTGGGAGGAGTTGAACCAAGACGTGATCGGTCAGATTGATGATGGGGTTTGAACAAGCTGGGGGCAACGGGGAGTAGTTTGGTCGAATCAGGCAGGAAGCACCAAATTTTTAAAATGGAGATTAATTTTAGTCATAACTCAAGACAGGAAACTGCTAGCTGCTCAAAATTTGCACAAAATTTGTACGCCATACATGTGGAGGGACGTGTAACAATTTAACTCGGTCAAAACATCCCTAACCAGCCTGTAAAAAGATAGCTAAAAATCAATATGAATATGAATATCAGTCATATTTTGAGACAGGAAGGTGCTACCTGCACAAAATTTGAAGTCAATTATGTTTAAATGTTCACATAATTTTTTATGAGTCATTGTTCTGTTTTAAACTGAATATAAAAAGTCATTAAACCAAATTATTTTACTATCAGTACTTCCTCTTTAAGTTACCCCACAAGACAAGTCAATCTGACCAATCACGATTAGGGCTAACTCCGCCCCCACACCAACTCCACCAATCATGATTAGGGCCAACTCCACCCACACACCAACTCCACCAATCAAGATCAGGGCAAACTCTGCCCACACACCAACTCCGCCAATCATGATTAGGGCAAACTCCGCCCACACACCAACTCCACCAATCACGATTAGAGCAAACTCCGCCCGCACACCAACTCCGCCAATCACGATTAGGGCAAACTCCACCCACGCTTCTACTCCGCCAATCACGATTAGGGCAAACTCCGCCCGCACACCAACTCTGCCAATCACGATTAGGGCAAACTCCGCCCNGCCAATCACGATTAGGGCAAACTCCGCCCGCACACCAACTCTGCCAATCACGATTAGGGCAAACTCCGCCCACACACCAACTCCGCCAATCACGATTAGGGCAAACTCCACCCACGCATCTACTCCGCCAATCACGATTAGGGCCAACTCCACCCACACATCTACACCGCCAATCACGATTAGGGCCAACTCCGCCCAGACACCAACTCCGCCCACATCAAGATCTCCGCCAATCACAGTTAGAACCTGCTACACACACACCAGAACCTCCACCAATCACAGGTAGGGCCAACTCTGCCCACAGGACAACATGTACTGCAGAGACCCCTAGATAAACACCTGTGCAACCTCTTGCAAAATAGTCTAGCTTCGCTCCTGCGTTTTGAATGGCTGATGTGAATTTCCATTTCAAATTACAATATGGGACATTTTAAACCAACAGATATCTACTTGCCATGTTGAAATATCAAGAAAAAAACTAGTTTTCTCTGAGATTCACCATAGGTTCACAGAATTCATACAGATAAACTTTGTTCTTATTGTGAGCTTTCACTTGTTAGGATACGCGATTGCCAACTGTTACGGCCAGAGGTCTTTCTTCTATGTTTATACTAAAGCATGGAATGACATTCCTCAAAACATAAAGTCCATTTCAAAACTACAGCCCTTTAAGAAGAATCTTGTCTGCCATCTGCTGGACACTTTTTGTTGTGCTCATATTTAGACGTCCTATTTTGCAAATGCTGCCTTTTTGAAATTTGGTATGCTTGTTTGTCTTTGTGTCTATGGTGTATAATGATGTGATTGTGATGCTGTAATTCTGAGTGTTTTACGTGCTGCAGAACAGGAACCTGCTGTAAAACAGCAATTATGCTGAGTCAGGCTTGATTTTTAATAATCTTTTCCTGTTAAATAAATAAATAAATAAATAAATAAAATAAAATCTTTTATCCTAATTTTTTTAATTCCCATCAGGCCGTGGCAGTGACTCGGAGTCTGACGGCCCCCCTCACAGGAAAATCCCCGACCTCCATAAAGACGACATGTTGGCGCGGCGGACGTCGGTCACCGAGCTGCGGACCGCCATGCCCTTCAACCAGTACCTGCCCAACAAGAGCAACCAGACCGGATATGTGCCGATGTCGCTTCGCAAGAAAAGAAACGACGACAAGGACGAGGGAGGACGCAAGAGCTGGAGTACCGCTACGTCACCTGTAGGGGGCGACAGACCCTGCAGGTAGGTGGGAAATAAAACGATAAAGAAGATATAAAGCTTTTACACTGGTTGATTCCTTAAAAATGTGTTTGATTCCTAACATAACTAGATGTCTGCAGTATTTATGTACTTTGGAGCAACTAACAGTTGATTAAAAGTTCCTGTTTTTAATTCTAATCCATGACGAACATAAACTTTAAACCCTGTTTGATTTACACATTCTGAACACTTATAGTAAAGGTTCTGGATTTGACCAGTTTGGAGATTTTGTTATAAAAATTTATTATTGCAAATATGAGATTATTGTGAACTGAAAAAGAAGAGAAACAGAAAGTAAAACAAACTTTTAGTTTTTTGTCCAGTTTTTGCATCTGGATTCTTTTTAAGCAGCAGGAGGTGTCAGGCGTGTCAAAGGGCATATTTCAGAGAAAACAAACTTTTCAGCTGCTAATTATTTGTCTCTGTCTCACACCGGACAGTTGAGGAGTGGCTGATGGAGACCAGATGTGTGTTTTCATTGGTTCTTGTTGAAGCTGAGGTTGGACCTGTGCTGCTATGTCAGTGTTGCGGCTTTAAGACGAGGAGGATTATTGGCTTTTATTGGTTTGAATCAGGAACTCCTGCGAAGCTCCAGGTTCAAAAATATCACAAGTTTTAATTTTTTTCTTGCTTGTCAGATTCTTTAGTTTAATAAATTGATATCTGCACATGTTGTTGTAGAACAGAAGTCATTTTTTAAAGGCTGACATTTGAGTTTATGGGTTTCTTGTTGTTTTAGCTGTTTTGAAAGACGGCAGCAGAAGATTACACATTTATGGACAAAAGCCAAATTTTTGCTCTCTCTTTCGTATTGCACTGTTTATGTTTCTGTAAAGTAGAACAAGCAGTTGAACACACACCGGGAGGAAGTTTGTTGTTCCCCATCCATTACCCACTGTTTACTGCTGACATCTAATCTCTCCTAAGTTTACTAATTATGTTGCATCAAAACTCTTTAAATCATTTTTCATTTTTCCTCCTCATTACACCGCCTTTCAACTCATTGTGTTTTCTCAAAGCTCTCCTTTCACCATTTTCTGTCTGCTTTAATGTCTCCTGATCATCTTATTGTCGTCACGTTTATGTCTTCCTGTCCTGTTTGTGATGTGTCAGTCCAAGTGAAGTCCCGAGGTTAGTCCTGCCCCCTGGAGATACCCTCAGTCCACCTTCCAGCCCTTTAGAACCCTCTTCACAGATTCAGGAGAGCCAGAGTAAAAAGGATGAGCGTGAAGGGGAGCAGAGTTCATCAGTTTCTCGCTTTAAGATCCACGCTGTGAGCGTAAGGAGGAGCAGTGAGCCTCTGCCCTGTAACCCTGAGCCCCCCAGAGGGACCACAACTCAACTGATGGTCACTTCTGAGCACAGGTCCAAATCTTTATCCAGTTTCTCTTTTTTTTTTCTAGATGTGTTCTAGTTTTTGTTTAAAAATGAATTTTAAACCTTTGATTGTTGAATTGAAAGGTTATTAAATGCAGGTAGAAATTGTGAACGTTGCTGTTTGAATATCAGCAAGAAGATGCAAAACTACTGAGCTGAATCTGGGTAAACAAAAGTAAACAAATATAACTCAAAACACTAAATTATTTTACTTGATAGTCTGGGCAGCACATCTTTTAAAAGAAAAATAATATTGTTTTGGTTAATGTGAACTTGGTTACAAAAGGTGGGCAGTAACAAAGTAAATTAACTTGAGTACTGTATTTAAGTATAGTTTGTGAGATTTAAAATATACTTTAGTAACATTTAAAAAAAAACTTTTTAATTTTACTCCACTACATTTTAGCTATGAAATCATACTTTTTATCTCCACTACATTTCTCTAAAGGCTTTAGATCCTAGTTACCTTTTTTGGTTGTGTTTGTGTAGTTTGTGTCTATTTTGTTCCACGACACTCTGTAAAATTACACACTGCACCCCTGTAAAGTAGGTGATAATATGCAGCTTCAAAATAGCTGCAAAGTGAAGAAGAAGAATTATTATTTTCCTGCTAGTGTTGCTTTATACAGGTATATTTCAGCACTATTGCAGGTCTTTGTTTAGATCCTGATTAGAACATGGACTCGTCTCATTTAAGACCTAAGTTAGAATGTTTTAGACTTTTAGTCTCTTTGTTCTATTAATGGATTTCTACCAATTTAACTTGGTTAAATTTTTTTGTGCAAAAGTTTTTTCTTGTTTATTGTAACCACCCTAACCCAGCCGGTCGAGGCCGATGGCCGCCTGTCCTGAGCCTGGTTCTGGTTCTGCTGGAGGTCTCTTCCTGTTAAAAGGGAGTTTTTCCTCTCCACTGTCTCCAGTGTGTTGCTCAGGATGAGAGACTGTCGCAGTGTTTCCATTGCAAATGTGCGCAAAACTTTGTCGATATTCTTTTAATGACGAAACACAGTTTCGGAATTGCGGTGTTTCCATTAAGGAAGAAATGCAATTAAAGTCACGCATAAATACGTTTGTTCTCGCGATAAGTCACTACAAACATGGCGGCAATGGTTGAAAACACATGAATATTGCTACAATGACACATCATCAGCCATCAGCGGAGACGTTGGCATCTTATCGTAGCTTTCGATCGACGAGCCCCGGGAGCGGYTACGTATGCGGCGTTTTTGGGAAATTGTAGTCGGTGAGTTTACTACTTTCTTTTACAACTTTGTGGTTTTACTACTACCTCTACTTCCTGTTGTCTTCTTCTTTGTCATCTTTTTCGCCAGTAGAATCATCCGGTTGTTGATCACGTGACTCGCGTGATGTGAAAAGTTTTTCCGTTGCAGTTTTGCGAAACACACCAATTTTGATACGGCCGAAAAACCACCTCATCCTAGAGCAAAACCATTTTGTTGAAAAAATGAAGTTTTTCGAAATTGACATGTTTCCACTGAGCAAATTTATTTTTGAATTTTTAATTTGCGCATTTTCATGGTCAATGGAAACGCAGCTTGTGATGAAGTGATTCAGCATAATCTGTTGCTTCTTTAAATTCTACTTTTGTCTGCAGTGCCCTGAGACAACACATGTTGTTACTTGCTGCTAAATAAATAAACTGAATTGAATTGTAACAAATATTAGTTTCAGTTTAGCAAATTAGTTCAAGTATGACAAATAACTAAAAAGCTCAGATTAGATTCACTAACTCTGTTCTATCAAAATCAGTTCCAAGTCTTTAAGTGGAGGAGGGGGTTTGCCCTGCAACGTTGCTAGTTCAAATCCCTGCCCTAGTGCATACTGTCGTTTGTGTCGCTACAAGACACTGAACCTTGTGTATAAATGTGTCTGTGTGATTGTGGTGGTCTGGAGGGACTATAGATGCAGGATGACAGCCACACTTCCACCACTGAGTGATTGAGGAGTGACGGAATGATCAAATAATGTAACATAACAAACTATAAAAGTGCTATACAAGACTAATGTATTATTATTATTATTATTTGTTTATTTTTTTCTAATTTTAGATGTGGAGTTACTGATTTGTTCAATATGTCTAAAAAGTTTCCCAATTACAGTGGTTTGCAAAAGTATTCATACCCCTTGAACTTTTCCATATTTTGTCACATTACAACCACAAACATAAATATATTTCACTGGAATTTAATGTGAAAGACCAACACAAAGTGGTATACAAWTGTGAAGTGGAAGCAAAATTTTACATGAATCAAAACATTTTTTACAAATAAAAAACTGAAAAGTGCGATGTGCAAAATTATTCAGCCCCCCTGAGTCAATACTTTGTGGAGCCACCTTTTGCTGCAATTACAGCTGCAAGTCTTTTAGGGTATGTCTCCACCAGCTTTGCACATCTAGTGACTGCAATTCTTGCCCATTCCTCCTTGCAAAACAGCTCAAGCTCAGTCAGATTGGATGGAGAGCGTTTGTGAACAGCAGTTTTGAGATCTTGCCACAAATTCTCAATTGGGTTTAGGTCTGGACTTTGACTGGGCCATTCTAACACATGAATATTCTTTTTTTTAAACCACTCCATTGTAGCTTTGGCTTTATGTTTAGGGTCGTTGTCCTGCTGGAAGGTGAACCTCCGCCCCAGTCTCAAATCTTTTGCTGACTCCAACAGGTTTTCTTCCAAGATTGCCCTGTATTTGGCTCCATCCATCTTCCCATCAACTTTGACCAACTTCCCGGTCCCTGCTGAAGAGAAGCACCCCCAGAGCATGATGCTGCCACCACCATATTTGACAGTGGGGATGGTGTTTTCAGAGTGATGTGCAGTGTTCTTTCTCCGCCACACATAGCGTTTTGCATTGTGGCCAAAAAGTTCAATTTTGGTCTCGTCTGACCAAAGCACCTTCTTCCACATGTTTGCTGTGTCCTCAACATGGCTTCTGGCAAACTGCAAACGGGACTTCTTATGGTTTTCTTTTAACAATGGCTTTCTCCTTGCCACTCTTCCATAAAGACCACATTTGTGTAGTGCACGACTAATTGTTGTCCTGTGGACAGTTTCCCCCACCTGAGCTGTGGCTCTCTGCATTTCATCCAGAGTCACCATGGGCCTCTTGGCTGCCTCTCTGATCAGTGATCTCCTTGTTCGGCCTGTAAGTTTAGGTGGACGGCCTTGTCTTGGCAGGTTTACTGTGGTGCCATACTCTTTCCATTTCCGGATGATGGATTGAACAGTGCTCCGTGAGATGTTCAAAGCTTGGGAAATCTTTTTATAACCTAAGCCTGCTTTAAACTTCTCCAAAACCATATTCCTAACCTGTCTGGTGTGTTCTTTGGACTTCATGATGCTGTTTGCTCCCCAATATTCTCTTAACCAACATCTGAGGCCGTCACGGAGCAGCTGTATTTGTACTGAGATTAGATTACACACAGGTGGACCCTTTTGAGTCATTAGCAGTCATCAGGCAACTTCTGAATGCAATTGGTTGCACTCAGGGAAAAGGGGGCTGAATACTTTTGCACGTCACACTTTTCAGTTTTTTATTTGTAAAAAATGTTTTGATTCATGTAAAATTTTGCTTCCACTTCACAATTGTATACCACTTTGTGTTGGTCTTTCACATTAAATTCCAGTGAAATATATTTATGTTTGTGGTTGTAATGTGACAAAATATGGAAAAGTTCAAGGGGTATGAATACTTTTGCAAACCACTGTATCTTCGACGACACTCAAGTAAAATGCATTGTTAAAACACTTCTTCAAACACACTGACTCAAGTAATGAAACAGTACTTTTTCCACAACTGCCTAGCTTTAGCTTCATCAGAGCTTATTCTTTGGTAGAAACAGGTTTAATTTTACATCTGGGTGTTCGATCCACTCAGTTTCCTCTTTGTCGCTCGCTGTCATCAGATCAAATTCTCTGTTGTTCTTATTCAGCTGCATAATTGTAAGTTTTCGAGAGGCTTTGTGCTCATTTAAGGGTAGTTAGGACACCTTGTCCTGAACATTTGACCTGTTGTTTAATAAACAGGACCAAGTTTTTACCCAGCAATCCACCCCCAGCTGCAGATTATATATCATGTTTCAAGCAACAAGGTGAGAATTATGGGCCGTCAAAGCACAGACATTTTATATTTCACCGTTCTCTCCGTTCATTCTAAGACTGCAGATTTTCTTTTTTTCATAATGTCATTTTAAGGCTCTTATGTTATTTCATAACCCAACCTTATCCAGTGTTATTTCCCTCTAAATCTTGTTTCATTCACAGTCCTGTGGGTTTGTTATTACAGGTCCTCCCCTTTCTTATTTTCTTCTTTCTTTTCTGCCTCAGATGTTAGAGCTTTGATACTTTAGTAAACTGTAAGCATTTCAAGAATCTGTATGTTTGTGTTCCAAAGAAACAGACGTTTCCAGGGTGTTTATGAAAGCTTTAATAAGGGTCGTTTTGATGTAGATTCACATTTGAACTAAATGTTTTTTTCCACTGAAAATAGCTTTGTCGTGAGTAATTGTTTGTGTGTTTTAAATCTGCTTTATATATGTCTGCAAACTGGTCCAGGCTGGTCTGTTGATAGATTTGCCTTTGTTGATAAAAGAAGAAAAAAGTGATTTAAAAAGTTGTATTCTTTGAAGGCAGGCTTGTTTTTCCCAGTCTTGTAGGCCGAAGTTTTAAACAAAGATGTCAGAAAATCTGTTGCAGCTTGGATTGTGTTACTGTGATGAGTCTCAGCTACTACTACACCAACTTTTAGCTCAATGTCTGCAAAATAGAGTTAGAGCCATGTTTGTGGTGTTCATCTGTTGGCTGTGGTGGCCATCTTGAATGCTTTTGACTCAGAGCAAAAATGCCAGTGTTAATTTAACACCCACAGTGTTCATTTCTACACAGACAAAGTGTGTGTCCACATTCGCTGGTGTTAAAATAACATTTGTGAAAGTGTTAAATTTTAACACCCATTTTTTTGTTAATTTAACACCAACCAGTATTCAACAAAATTGGGTGTCACGTTTACATTTCAACAGTGTTAAAATATAGTGTTAAAAATAACACTAATGTATTATTATTA
>NW_013952648.1:139991-146596 GCF_001266775.1 Austrofundulus limnaeus | reverse complement strand
TGCCTTTTGGTGCCTGTAAAACTTATAGTTTATGAAATATTAATGTTTAATGAATTATAATGGCAGTCAATGGAGCCTTGTATTGGTCCATTACTGCCCCATGCTGTACTCAACTTGGTACTGCACCATAGTTTAATATTTCAACTCAGTAGTTCAGTGTTTACAGTACTAATATGATTGTATTTTGATGTTTTATTATAATATTGTCTTAATACTGCTCTGTTGTTGTAATATTATGCATTTTTGTGTCAATAATTATATTGGCAATGTGGCCTCTTTCTGCACACATACAAACCAACCCCTGCCACTATCTTCTGCCACAGGTCTAATGGTCTATGTCATGGACTTTCATGTGGGAGATCAGGGTTCAAAACCCAGCTAATGCAACTTTAACAAAAAATGTCTTCAAATTCCATATTGTCACACAAATACCTTAATTACAAACACCTGCTGACGTGACTGGCACAAGCTGGTATAGTAAACACATTTGAACTTGGTCAAAGTTCATTCTGCAAGTCCATTACTGCAGGCAAAGCCATGCTACATGGCAATGCACACTTGTTTTTACATCGTAAAAACCCATGTCTACTTGTTGTTGTTATTATTATTATTGTTATTAACAAAGGAAATTATGGTGTTAAAAAGGTTAACTAACACCACAAAGTATCAATACACTATATATTCCAGAGTATAACTTTAACACTCAGAGTTAAAATCTAACTTTGTAGTGTTGCATTAACACTGCTCAGTACTTAGTAGAAAAGTATAATGGAGTCACTCTTCACACACCAGGAAGTACCTCTCACTCATGGTGTTGATTTTTGGCCAATAACATAAATTTAAACTTGAACCACTTGATCAAACTGAACAAGAAAACTAACCAGAACAACAAATTTTTACTCTCGTGAACATCTTTAATAGTCATAAACATGAAAACAAATCATTTCTACAAGATTACCCAGCATTCCTTGCTGAGAAAATACTGGTCTGTCTGACAGGAGGTGGAAGAGGGCGGGGCTTTTCAGAACTTCTTTCAACACTGCATGGTGTCGTATTAACAGTGGGCGGAGCTTATTTAACACTGTCCAGTGTTGAGACAACACTGAGGAAATCAACACTGTGAATTAACACCCACACTGGAGGTCAGTTTACTCAGAAAGTGTTCAAATAACACTAGGGGGTGTTAAATTAACACCCAAAAGTTTAACACTGAAATTTTAACGCTCCTGTTTTTGCTGTGTTAGATCTGATTAACTTCTAAGAGCGTCATTAATATTTGTTAGGGGTTTATGTGGTATTTTACTATCAGGCAAACAAAACAGACACAAAAATACAGGCATGATCACCCGTCTTTCATGGCGTCAAATGATAATTATTTGAATGGGAATGACATTTAGCGTCAACGTGGTGTGTGTTTGGTGTGTTAATGCATGCACTTAAACAGTAAAAGGATGGTTTTGTGTTTTTATTGTCCTTGCATTGTAAAAAAGGTAACACAACAAAATTCAAAGGAGCTATCTAAAAGACACCTCCACCTCTTTCACATCCACTCCCCTCACCCAAACCTTTTTGTGTACTTTGAAGTACAAATGAAACGCACACTGTCCTGGTTGAACACACACGCATCCAAACAGACAAAAACACTACGAACATGTGACCCGCCCTCAGGATGTAAGGAAATGAGGCCCTCTTCCGTCCCTGACCCTGAGCAGATTGTGACTGAAGTCTGGCCCTCTCGCTGCTGGCACTTGGCCAGTTTCCCTCTCCCATCTGGGCACTCTGGGAGTTTGCACTGCAATAATAAGCCTCCCACAAAGTAACTGTTCATCACATGGTGACGAAACAAAGTGTTGAAGTGAGATTCGGGTTTGACTTTGTGACTCTACGTTGTTTTKGCGTCCGGGCCGCTCTGAAGAGATCTAAAAGCATGCAATGCTTCGTTTGATTTATGTCCTCAAAAAAAAAAAAAAAAAAAACCAAGGCTCCACGTTCAAGGATCTGCCAGAGGAATGCTGTCTGATTATATAGGAGGATACCAGGCAGCGAAACGCTTCAGTTTCCTTTGCTTTCCGCAGTACTCCAGCTCGCTCGTCCTCGGAAGAGCTCCTCCGGTGCTCGTCGGCTCTGTCGCCGAACGCCTTCGACGCAGCCGGGGGGCGCTCGGCCGCCGCGAAGCCGAAGGATACGGAAGGCGCAGGTGCAGATGGAGAAGATCAAAAGGCCCGTCGAGTGCTGACCTCGCCCCGATCCACTCAGAGTCCATCAGACTTCCTTCCTGTGCCCTCTGCCATGGCAGCGAGTGATGCAGGCCAACACAGAGAGGCTGTGAATGAAGATGACCCAGAGGAGGAGGAGGATCCCTGTTCGGACTGCAGCCTTCCTGCAACGTGAGCTCAGTCCTGCAACTCCGTTAGATTTCATCAGAGTCTGATGCTTTGAGCTTGAACTCTTTGATTTGCCTTTAGAATCTGATCTATTTTAAAGTGATTACTCTCTATCTGCATGTGAAATAAACCTGCATCGCTTTCAAACAGATGTGTAAACACCTGAATATTTGCATGACTTTATATTCATGAACACAGATTGTAAGTTCTGTATTAAAGTTACACATATCGTACACGGTTTGCATGCAAAACCTGAAAAGAACATGTTCCCATTCTYTTGCTTTTTTTCTCAAACATACACCCAGAACGCTGCCTTTTGGTTTCTTCAAATAACTCCAGCGCTAAACTGAATTTGACCCATTTTTTTAACCCAGATCTACTTTATAAATCTTGCAGAATGGATAGATTTTTTTTAAAAGCCAACTACTAAAGTAATCCTGCAGTGATGTTGGCTTTTATGAAGTCAGATTTTCTTGCAGATTATTTTTAATGCATACCATGTTGTCACAGAAAGCAATCTATCTGGTTTTCCTTTTTTTTTTTGAGAGTGTCCTCTTCATCTGTCCACATTTCTTCCCATGTGGGACACAACCACAGATTCTCCCACCCAAACAGAGGCAACTCTTTTAAAAAGAAACGGTGAAAACCTCCATGGTTGAAGACAAACAGAAAGGGAACTACATCTTTGATGTTCCGATGCTAATACAACATGCATGTGCTTAAATAACGGCCATTTATCAGTTTTTTGTTAAGATTGCTGCCAAATGCGCCTCTTTGTATGCTGGTTGTGTTTTTGGTTTGCAGTAAAGCTCTGCTCAGGCTGTGGTTTAGAGAAGACTGCCCCCTTGTGTCTTGTTTGGGGGGTCTGTCACTGATCCCAGAGCCTGATGAGTACAGCCGTGCAGACCACGTTATATTTTACTGACAATTTAACACTCTGTGTTTTAGATATTTGCATGGGTTAATGTGTGTTCATGTATTTGTGTGTTACTGTATGTTGTCTTCGTGTGTTTTGTGTCTGCAGCCACACAGATTGTGTGTCAGATGATCCGCAGTAAGTTTTCTTTTCAGAGCAAAAGCTCAGTTTCATGTCAGTGAGCCGTTTAAAGTGGACACATCGWGCTAAATCCACCTTTTTAGTCGTTAAACACATTTTTTTGTGAACATGGATTTTCTAGGAGAGCAGAAAAGTTTTATTTAGTCTCTACCCCTTTTATATAGACCCCAACTGAATGATTTAAATGAGAAAAAGAAGGATTTCAAAAAAATGTATCCTTTTAATCGGTCTGTTGGTAGACTGATGAGAACGATCAATCAAATCTGTTTCTTTTCATGCACATACAGCTTTTTCACTATTTTTACACATTAACTGCAGATAGCATTGGGCTATAGGGCGCCAAGTGTAAAATGAAATGATTAAAAAAAATCACTAAGAAATTTTTCATTATTTAGCTCACTGCTCTTACATTTAGCTAATTGTCTCCCTTCCAATAAACATCTACAATGGCTGCTGCTAGCCACCGCTAGCTGCTGCTAATGCTGCTGGAGATTATATTTAATATTTAAATTCAAACTGTGTTCATAAAAACCAATATGGGTGGTACCTGTGGTCCAGCAGTTTGAAGTACAGCTCAGACACAGGCCATAACTTAAAGTTTGATGTCTTGTAGGGAAGATTTAGCTGCATTAGAGGCTAGCCGTTGCTATTGTCTCAGGATGATGACATCATAACATGAGCAGAGAACCAACAGCGACGGCTGCGTTCCATTCCAAAATACYTCARTTTACCTTCAACATTTAAGGTTTAACTTTTACATTTAGATTTAAACATTTGATATCTTAACATTTAAATTTAACATGTAGCAAAAATTAGCGAAATGGAAGAACAGTGAGCTAAATAACATTATGTAAGTGGAAAATTAACACTCAAAGTGAGTTAAATAATGAAAAATACGTTAGTGAACTTTTTTAACATTTCATTTTAWATGTGGCGACCAAGTTGGGAAACTAATTAAAAAGGTTTTATGTCATTAAGATGTCATGTTTCTCCAAAAAATATAAAAGCTTATAAAACCACGGAACAAAATACAAATATTTTTAGTAATTGTGGTTATTTATCTAATGTTGGTTTGCTCTTTAGTTGTATTTTTCCATTAAGTTTTAGTTGGGAAAAATAGCGCTGCCGTTTAAGAAGTGCATACAGAATATGAACTTTAAAAACTAATTTTGTTTAGCTTCATCTATATTCATCAAATATTGTAAATATAAACTGTTTCGGTTGCAACCAGTGTTTAAAACCAATGAATTGTTCTCCATTCCACTCCATCTGTGCCTCTGCCAGCTGCATATGGTCATCTTTTTTTTATTTTGGCTGTTGAGGGTTGATAAAAAAAAGTCGAAGGGCTCTTTTAAAAGMTTTCTAGCTTTGTAAGGCGGATTTAAGACAGGTTTGCTATTTTGTCTTTAACCTTTAACAAGTTTGTTAAAGGCTGCAACAAACTTGAACAYAATCCTATTTTTACAGCCATACCCTAGTATTTTGTACCTGCGCAGTATATTGTATTGTCACATGTTGTATTTTCTTTTGAAATTTAATATTTAAATGCGAYGAGAAATAGAGGATTTGCAAAAATAAATTAGTTTTTCAATTTTAAMATTGTATTAAATCATATGCAATGAACTATACGTGGCACAGAAATTGAGGAACTTTGTGTTTGGTAGATACGGTAATTTATCTGTAACAAAGCTTCTTGGCAATATAGTGGGCACCTGATTGGCAGCACCTGTGGGGACCAGAAGCTCAGAAAAAGCGACAGCAAAATAAGCTCTTTGGCAGAGAAGATATGGCAGATTTTTCATGTGTTCAACCCACAAACTCAGCTCTACTGCTCATCCCACAAATACATGTTCCTTACAAATGTGGCAYCGTTTAAAAGAGAAGAGGCTTTCCAACGGTATAAGATTTATTGCCAAGGTTTGTTACAACAAAGAAATAATCTACCAAACACAAATGTCCCAACATTTTGTGCTGAGTTTAGTTATATTGGGTCACTCTGTGTTTTTAATAAATCCTGTTCTCTGCCTGTCTCGTGTCATAAATTCAGGAGTTTGAGCATGATCGACATGCATGATGAAGAAGAGGCCATCCTGCGGCCACACAGTCATGTGCGCCATGAGCTCATGCACAACCAGTACAACAGAATGAAAGAGGAGGACAATCACTGGCAGGACGTAAGGGTTTGGAAGTTTCTTAACCGTGTTGCTGTTTTACTTGCAGGTTGGCACACCTGTTTCTTCTGCCTGCAGCTTGTTGCACAAGTTTGATCCTCCTTTAACAGTGTCAGGACCACAGCAGTTCTGCAGATTCCTCAGCAGCCGAGCTAACTTTACCTGAAACCTCTTTTTTCCTTTCTTTTCTGCTGTTAGGACCTGGCCCGATGGAAAAGCCGGAGGAGGAGCATCTCTCAGGATCTGRTTAAAAAAGAGGAGGAGAGGAAGCTGATGGAGCGTCTAATATCAGGAGACAGCTGTACCTCTCAGAGGAGGAGAAGCATCAAGACGTACAGAGAGATTGTGGAGGACAAGTAGGTGACRACACTGATGAGATAATGATGAGTCATCAAGTTGTGGTCAAAGAAGCAGAATTCTTTATAAACCCCATACGCGAAGCAGGGGGTCATGTTTTAGTATTTTATTTATTTATTTATTTATTTATTTATTTTTCCAGTGATTTTTGGTCAACCGTAGCAATGAAACAGCTTTACCGATCAACATGAAATTTGTTAGGAATTTAGATGTGTCTGACCTACACTGCACCAGTCAACGGTTTTACAATAGATCCTGTATTTGAGGAGGGGGCTTCATCTGAAAAGGGGGTGTCTGCACATACAAAATTGCTTATAACTAAAAAAAACTATTCAACATAGGAGATTCAGAATTTTGTTGTTGTTTAGCTCTGATAAAGGCCTTTCCATCGGGCCCACCAATGAGCCTCCCCACCCACGCCCATTCAAAAAGTGGGTGTCTGAACATTTTAAAAGAAAAGGTTTTTTTTAGTAAGATGTTTTGAAATTTACATAAAATGCACTTTTTTGGCTTCATCTTTGGAAAGAGAAACAAAATGTTGGGATATTTTATGTGCACATTACCATATTTATTCAAGTATAATACATAAAATTTAATCCATAAAATCATCCATAAAGTTTGTGGGTAGTACTATAC
>NW_013952648.1:137395-139555 GCF_001266775.1 Austrofundulus limnaeus | reverse complement strand
GGCTGGCGTTAGCTTTGGAGAGGCTAGCGACTAGGATGAATAGGCTGGCATTAGCATTGGAGAGGCTAGCGACTAGGATGAATAGGCTGGCATTAGCATTGGAGAGGCTAGCGACTAGCATGAATAGGCTGGCATTAGCATTGGAGAGGCTAGCGACTAGCATGAATAGGCTGGCATTAGCATTGGAGAGGCTAGCAACTAGCATGAATAGGCTGGCTTTAGCGCTGGAGAGGCTAGCGACTAGCGTGGATAAGCTAGTTTCCTTCTCATTTGCCAGCACCAGCCTCTGTTACTGGGGCCAGCTGCTCAGTTAGCGGTGCCGGCCTATCATTAACCAGATCAATAGCTGGCAACCGCTGGTTGCACAATGGTCTTAATTTTGACCCCCATACTGCACCGTACATGACAGGGTTTTATTTGTTTTAAGTGTAATTTTGAAGTTTCTTATTTATGCTACAACTTTGCTTCATAGCAGGAGTTGTTGTCTGTGTCATCTTTGTGCTGTTAGAGACAAGTTGAYCCATTTTGCAGGGCAAAATAAGAATACTGTCCACTCTGGTCACTTCTAACTCAATCTTTTTTACTTTACGTTACTGGCTGTTCCATGAAAACCAACAGCAACCGACCGTCATCAGATCTACTCTAACATGATCACACTCACTATGAAAGTCACAGTTCCAGATGCCAGATTTAATCAAAAATAACGTCAAAGGCCGTTAATGGACTAATTGTTGGTTAACTCATCTTTTAACTAATAATTTATGAAAAGGATCWGTTGCTGTTGGTGGATTTCACTTATTGTTCTTTGATTTTATTTTCTTCTTTCATCAGCATCTTTACTCAGATTGTCAAACCATCGTCTGATCTTTTCATTTATTTATTTTAGATATAAAAATGCATTGATTTAGTCTGATCACTGTTGTGCAGATTGTTTGCAGGCATTTTCTAACCTTTCTTTCCCTCCTCTACAGAAGACCCAGAGAAGAATCATTGTGGAAATGTGAGTAAAATCCTTTTGATCCATCTCTCTCTCTCTCCGCTTCTCATCGAGTTAATCTCTTCTCTTCCTGTGGAAATGAGCAAAAGGTCGTGTTTTATTTGAGCAACCTTAACTTCTTAATCCAGGTTTATTGTGTGTTTTAATGTCTCATAAAGTYGAATGCACTATTTGCAACACGAGTTGTTAAATTGTTATGGAAAGGTATTTAATTGGACACRGTTTGTGTGTTTTTACATTTTTTTAGGAGAGCAATGGGTCTCAAAAAATGTCAATTATCTATTTTTTTTTTCTCAGCCTTTAATGTGTTGTGTTGTACAGAATGGCGCTGGGTTAATGGTTGCAGGATGTAGCATGCCAGACGAGGGTGTTTTCATCTGTTTCTCTCTCTGTCTTCTCTCTCCTTAGTAGGAGTCGTTTGGCTAGCAATGGAGTAGTGCTGTTGTGGTAGACCAAATATTTCTGTCTTCTCCCTTCTCTTCTTTTTCTGTGGATGTGTGTACGACGTTGCTGTGAACCTCTTTGTGAACGGATGTCAATGTGTGCATGACATGTTGTGTTTGTGCACGTGTGTGGAAATGTGTCTTTGTGTGTGTGTGTGTGTGTGTTTTGGGGTCTATCAGGTGTCTGTCCCGGTGTTGCCCCAGGCCAGGCGGGGAAACCGCTGGTCTTGGGACCCGGATGAGGAGCGAAAGCGTCAGGAAAGGTGGCAGCAAGAGCAGGAGCGCGTGCTGCAGGTACACGGCATACCTCCCAGGGTAAAGCATGGAGCATGAGTGTGGAAGGTCCACATATGGGTTTGTTATGAAGCTCAGTGGAGAGCTTGAATTTTCAGTGCAGAAACAGAGTTTTAACACAAATCTTTACAGAATTAGATCAACGGAGCCCCGTCTTTATAAGTGGTCTTGGCCCACATCAAAGTTTAAAGAACACCATTTATATTTATTTAAATGACYGTATTTCAGGACTATATTGCTGCGTTCACACCGAACGCGATTTCAGCTTCAAAATCGCATCCAACGCTTCAAGTTGATCGCTTGTGCACTTTGAGGTCAGACGCAGGTCAGCTCTTGAAGCGCTCGCACAGCAAGACCCCCCCCCTGTCGGGCTCTGTTTAATGTCGGACGAGGAAGTGGCTTTGCTTTATTTACAGAGAGCAAGAG
>NW_013952648.1:133409-135869 GCF_001266775.1 Austrofundulus limnaeus | reverse complement strand
TTTTTGGTCCTAGGATTGTTTTTTTAAGAAGTACATACTCAAAGGTAAGTAAAAAAAACCTTTAAAAAGTGAATTTTGCATAATAGGTCCCCTTTAATTAACAGATGACACAGGTGAGAGTAACTTTACGTGAACTGTTTGCAATGACTTTTTTCTTCACACGAGCTCAACTTAACATTCGCAGCAAGTTAGCAACAACAAGCTAACATTAGCTTACCGTCCTCTGTGACCTGCCCTCTCGTCATTAGCCTCATCCTGCTGGATGGTCCGATACCGTCTTCTGTTCTTTTCCTTTGAGTTTGGTGTAGTTCGTTATTCTAGTGTCGCAAATACAATGAAATAAGACTTGCGCGTTTGAAATGCCGGTGTTACACCATATATTGTGACCATCATATTTTGTGACCAGAGGGGGCGCTGTTGCGGTTCTGCAATAGAACCTGGCCGAACATGGGCACAAAGAAGAATATGATACGCCAAAAATGTAGCCTTTGATCAGAGGCTGAAGACACGTACGCAAAAACAAATTTAAAAGAAATAAAATAAAATAAAAATAAAGCTATATTGACTGATATACATGGTCACAGAATATGACAGCTGCTATCATATCTTGTGACTTCACTGTCGCTCAAAATAAATGAAGCTCTTATGTTTAGAGTTAAATTTCCCTGAAAGACGCTTTGCTTTTTCACAAATCCCTGCAAATATATGTACACAGCCACACAGGAAAGTTGTGTTTGCACATGAAAAAGCCCAGTTTTGTTGCTTCTTATTGTGTGTTTTGTACTGAGCACAGCCCGACTCCTCCGTCACACTTTGAACCACCAGATGGCGAGTTTGTGCAGCGGAGGAGCCTCTGTTTGTCTCCATCTCATGCAGAAACACAGGTTGCTGCTGCTGCTGTTGCTGCTGCCCACATCAGCCTCTCCCTCCTCAGCCAATAAGCAGCTCATCTCAGCCGTTTCCAGCATTCAAAGGAGTTCTGTCTCATTTTGACTCAACTCTTCTGTTTTATTACGTTTAATGAAACTTGGAGTGCTTGGAAATTGATCGCACTTCTTTACTGTTGAAGAATGGTTTGTGATGAGATCTGCTGAAATGGATGAATGTCTTGACACGATGTGCTCACTGCCACTCCTTCCTGTCGGTTTTGTCTTTGTGCTCCAGATGTCTTAATATATAAATATTTATTTCTGTGGGGTTCCTGTACAAACCTGCGGGGAAAACTGTCAGAGGAAGCTTTTCTTTTTGCAAATCTGCAGCCAAGTCATTTTTACTGAAGTATCCATGTAAGAAAATCAAAGTTCTTTAATATTTTGAGGCATCTTTAAAAATCAGAGTTGTGCAGGAACTCCAGTTTGTTGCATGCTTGGCTGTTGTCTTTTGTCTGCCCTGCTTGTGTTAGTTTCTTTTTCTTTTCTTTTATTTTATCCCTACTACGCAAAAAAAAATTGGGGTAAAGTTTTAATCATATTTACTCAGAAAGACGTTTTTATTTTTAGGAGATTCAAAGTGAAACGAATCGTGTCAAAGATTTCCATCATTTCTGTTTTTTTTTTTTTTTTCATGAGACAGTTCAGCCTTCCGCTTTGTTGAGGCTCTGTGCTGTATGTCCTGTATCTGTTGCTGTGGTGACAGGAGAAGTACCAGCGAGAGCAGGAGAAGCTGAAGGTGGAGTGGGAGAAGGCCCAGAAGGAGGTGGTGGAGGAGGAGAAGAAGTATCACGAGGAGGTTTGTGGGGGTTTTTTTACTCTGGAGGGAATGTGTTCACCGTGTAAAAATACACAGTTTAGCACTTTGCATTATTTCAGTCAGATCATCAGCTGATGATGTCAGCTGTTTTAGMCTCAGCCTTCTCCCAACAGGAGCGCAGGATCCTGGAGGAAACGGTCATGCCTCTAACCCCCCGCTCCTCAGCCTTGCCCTCCCCCAGTCGAGGGGAGCTCTCCTCCGGCTCGGAGTCTCCGTTTACCATCGTCCGTTCTCTGGCCGACTGGGACCGCAAACAGGAGCTGCTGGAGAAGCAGTCTGTGAGTCCYGGCTTCATTAAAGCTGCAGTTTGGCCTTGATTTTCTTTACTATATTTATTATTTTATTATTCAGTGTTTGTTYTGGATCAGGGGTGCCCAAACTTGTTCCCATGAAAGAGCCAAGATGAAAATCTGTCTGAGGACTTTGGGCTAAATGCAACAAAGTAATACGTGAAATACATTCTTAGTAAAGTCTTTTTTATTTTTTATGATAGCAGCCAGTCCAGTGGCCCACCTTTTGTTTGTTTATTTATTTTTGGCATTTGGAGAAAGTTTGACTTACACTCAAGCAGCATAGGCTCATGGGACATTTCATATAAAATGATAAAATGACTATTTCTACTACTGCTTTATTTACAAAGCACTTTAAAACAACCACAGCTGCAACAAAATGCTGTGCATATAAAATCAAAAACATTCAAAATTAAAAAAA
>NW_013952648.1:126936-133114 GCF_001266775.1 Austrofundulus limnaeus | reverse complement strand
TAACAACACATAATTAAAAGCTGTGTTAACATTAGTGTGAGGTCTTTTGTCTGAATGCCTGTGATTCAGCCGTAGGCCAGCAGAGGGCGAACTCAGGCATCGAAGAATCCTGTACTGTTTTTAAACGGGGACTTCCTGTTTTTCATTCAGTGTGTGGTTTGACTTGCCAGCCAGTGGCAAAATAAACCCCCACTCCAGAATTCTGGTGTTATATGACATTTATTTCTTATCACAGATCATTTTATTTAACACTGGTGTTTTCATCTGACTTCAGCTGTTATTGAACACGTATTTTCTTACAATGGTAAAGTTTCAGAGTACAATTTAACTCAAAACAGAGTTAAAAATTAACTCTAACCCTGTACAGTGTTGAGACAACACCGAGGAAGTCAACACTGTGAACTAACACCAACCCTGGATGTCAGTTTAGTCAGAAAGTGTTAAAATGACACTGGGGGAGTTAAATTGTCCCTGAAAAGTTTAACACAGACATTTTAACACTCTGGTTTTTGCTGTGCAGGCTGTGCCAAAAGCCAGGAAGTAAAAATGTGTTTTTAGACAAGTTTTAAAAGAAGTTTTAAAAATTTCTGGTCTTATAAAGTGTGCAGATCTMCAYGCAATCACCTTATTAAATGGAGAACTGTATGGAAATGTATCGCTGTCAATCAAACATTGGGGRCATGACTCAACTGTTTATACTGTTAGTTTGTTTTATATCTCAAAATTGCAGTAAAAAAAATATATTTTTTGTTGCCATTGCACAAAGTCTGAATTTTTTATAGCCAAGTGACCAGTGGACATATTGAGTTACCTTTTTTTTTAAATTACAGCCTGTTTCTGTGTGAARATCTTGCACAACTGCATTCTTGGCCAYRCACRTTATTTTGTTGACGTCGTCASACCCACCATGGCAGCCGTTCYAACATTTTTGATTAAATCCTCTGCMGTACACTTCTGAAATGATTGACAGATTTGGACCAGTTTTTCATTCATTAATAAAAATCATCAGTGTGGGGGGGTTTTAGACTTGCTTTGGACGTTCTCTGTTGCAGCTAGTGCAACCCAGTGAGGTCCTACCTCAGATTAATATAAAATCAGTGTTTTAATCAAACTTACAAATCCACTTAATGTGTTTTTCATCACTGACACAGAGAAAAACCACAGAGACCGCGGAGTGGAAACAAGCAGAAAATGACAGAACCAGTGACGTCAGCTCCGTGGACGACAGCATGAAAACAGGCAGAAGGTTGGTGAACAGACGCTGAATTTCCTCACGTTTGAGACTCGTTCGTCAGAAACTGTTTCTGATTTGTGGTAAAATGTTATTGTTATGAGAAGCAACTAGCGCAACTGTGTTTGCTGCCTGACCGGTTTCACCTGTTCCCCCACGTTTGCCTTGTATGTCTTCTTGAATGGGTGTTTCTTAACTGCCCCCTCCCCCTTCCCTGAATGTACAGCACCTTGTGAATTTATTTCTACGAAAGGCGCTATATAAATAAAACTTTACTTACTTAAACAAATCGGCACACAGAGTTGTAAAGTAACTAAGTACAAATACTTTGTTACTGTACAAATTTTGGTTACTTCAGAAATTATTTTTCAGCCTACTTTTAAGTTCTACTTAAGTTTTCATACAATTATCTGTACTTTTTGCTTTTTTATAATTAAAAMGGTAAGAAGTAGAAAGTTGTTAGTTTTATTTTATTCTGGCTCTTATTGTTAAATAAATACTATCCTGATGAGTTGTGCCTCCTGGATAGACTGAATATAAATATAAACTATTCTGATACAGTATTAGTTTGTACACAATCTATCACAGGTGCACGCCTTTAGAAAAAAACATTTTTGAGAGGTCACCTCCCAATAAAAGAAATTTTGGAAAATCTAGCCGCTCATTTTTACTCAATACTTTTTATTTTTAATACATAAGTATTTTTTATGCCCGAAATTCACTTTTGATACTTAATTACAAAATAAATCGGATACTTTAAGATTTTTACTCAAGTAATATTTTTAGAGGAGACGTTAACTTACAATAAATAAAAAACTTGTACTTTTACTCAAGTAAAACTTTGAGGTACTTTGTACARCACAGCACACAGATGAGTTTCTTTGCCACCCACATATTAAATGCACACACATGCTCACTCATCCTCACATTTATTATAAAAGTTCTAAACCTAGAAGCACATGTTTCTGGTTAAATATTAGTTTTTGTACACGAGAAAGCCTTTTTTGTCTTACGAGCAGGGGTGGAGCTAGACTGTTTTTGCAAGGGGTGGCACTGGGGGGGGGCAAAGTGATTTTAGGGGGGCACATGCAAAGAAAGAATAGAACTCTGGATTTACGAATTCTAGATAGCCGCCACAGCTAATCCTAAACGGCTTTATTTCAGCTGTTTTAAGGAATATTGAGCTGAAATTTTGTGGCGGTAGCTAAGAATGATCAAAAGACACACTGAATGCTAGTCACAGCTTTTTATTCAGCCACTTTTAGACATACAAATCTGAAGATTAGTGTAGAAGTAGACGAAAACTACCTTTACCAAATTTTAACTGCTAAAAATTCAAGATGGGCCACCGCAGCTAACTTTAACAGCTATAATTCATCCATTTATGCTAATCTGAAATTAAGCTAACCACTAATGCTAATTTTACAATGGCTTTATGGAACATACACAGCTGAAAAYGTATATAGTACAGCAGTATCAAAGAACAATCAATTATTTGAGGATGGCACTAGTCACTCCTCTGGCTCCGCCCCCTGATAGTAAAAACTGGTTTGGTCGTCTTGTAGGTTGTGTTTTTGTAACGTTTGGTGAGGAGCTGAAACTRAACTGGTCAGGTTTGGAAGTCTTTTAGGAAATAGTTTTAATATTAAACATTGCTGTGAGGTCTGCAACTCATTTTTACCAAATGTTTATCGTTTTCCTTCACATCTTCTCGTACCCCTGCACCATTCTAAGGGTTTTCTTCCCAAAGTACAAATCAGTTTTTCCAGGATATGATATCGTAAGTGATTAAGCTGGATTAAAACTTCTTTAAATCACTGTGAACTCTGTCGCACTGTCCTTTAGTTTCGTTAAACTCAGGCGGCGGATGTTCTCTGACATCAGTGTCGACTGTTCTCTGACATCAGTGTCTGCGTCTTTCCCTTTCTGTCATCGTCAGTTTGGTGAGTCAGAACAGCAGCCAGACAGAGAGACCCGCTCACGGCGTTCCCAACGGCCAGAAGGTTCCCCCAGCTGTGACCAAACCTGCAACGACTCCAGTCAAGAACCAACAAGAGCCAACAGCTGACAGCAGCAGACCCAGCCGGCCCCCAGGAGAGAGGAGGTGTGTGAGCGGCATCRAAAACAAACGCTCCAGGGGGGCTTTCATTCATGCATTTCTGCAAGCATTGCTCCATTTTTATGTTTGTTTAGAAAAACACGTTGCTCGCATTTTATTTTTGCAAGATTTTCCTTGTTAAATGGTGAAAGCTTTATTAAATATTGACCAGCAGGTGGCGCCTGTTGCTTGTGTTTTCCTCAAGTTACTCTGATTTATAAAGTAAGAAAATAACCTGTGAGATAAAAAATGTTTTCAAGACGATCATTCAAATTACATCCAATGCAATGTGCAAAAACATATCTTAAAATATACATTAAGATTAAATCAATGTTTGTTGTGTTCTGCGGTTCTGATTGGTCCACGTCTCAACCTGTCAGCCAATAGAGACCCTGTATCTGTGAGCCATCATCATGTTGCATGTTGCTGTCCRTTTCCAGGAGCGGCCCCATTGATAATAGCATAAGAAGCAGCTCATCAAAGCCCCCCGCAGCACCAGAAACATTACCCCCACCACCCAACAGGTACTGCAGCACAATGAGCGGAGGGAGGGAGGGTCGTTTTCTGCTTTGCCGCCCCATTTTCTCCACTCATCTCATGACATGTAGCACTGCAGCAGCAGTCCTCCAATCTGCCTGGAATTTGAATCGAGTCAAAGGAAGGTTGAGTCAAGGAGAAACACAAAAACTTTCATAGTGTACATTTACAGATGCTGCTGCGATTGTGTTAAATATTAAGAAGTAAAGAAACAGTGCTGTTTACTTTTCATTTATTGTATTACAAATGGAATTAAAGAAAACCAGTGGAAACCAGAAGGCAAACAGAGAACTGACCTGCTGTGATGTCAGCGCTGAGCTTTGGTTCTGCTTGTGTTTGTTGGTTGTTTCCCCTCCTGCAGGTCTGTCAGTGGGAAGAAGCTGTGCTCCAGCTGTGGGCAGCCTTTAGGGAAGGGAGCGGCCATGATCATAGAGACCCTCAGCCTCTACTTCCACATCCACTGCTTCAAGGTTGGTGCCGAATGAGTGCTGTTTGTGTGAACGCTTCACAAACATTCACAGTTGAGATCACTTTTTTTTTACTTCCGTGTATTTGTTTGGAACTTACTTTTTCCTCAGTTTTTGTGCCATTAATTCATTTATGATATATCATATATTCATTTATTCTATATATATTTTATTCATATATCAAAAGGTTCAGCTCCTGGTGAACATTTTCAGCAGCCTTAAAAGGCTTCAAAATGTTTATAAATCTTTTAAAATTTTGTTCTGGTTCAGCACTTTTTAACTTCGTTATTCTATATTTAGCCTTTTTTGCTAATGTTAGCCCTTTTCTGCTATTTCTTGCCAAAATTCAACTTTTTTCTGCTTCTTCAATTGAACTTTTTTGTGCTTTCAGCTTCTCTTTTCTTCTCTTTTTAATTTGAGCTTTTTGTGATGTTTTTCAGTTGCTTTTGCTTATTTCAGCTGTTTGCTGCAGTTTTAGCTGCTGTTCAGCTGTTATTAGCTAAAATTAGTGAATTTCAGCTTCTTTCTGCTGAGTTCTGCAAACATGTGATACCTCCTGCTTCTTTAAATTCATCATTTTCAGCTACGTTTTATCTGTTTCGTTGCACATTTTGACTGTTATCTATTTTACAACAGATTGCCGCTATTTTTTTTCTGTAAATTTAGCTTTTTTTTTTTACTTTTCGCCATCTATGCTTGTGCTTCTTTCGCATTTTAAATGAATTTAGCTGAAAGCTAAAGTTTAACGCTAATTCACGCTAACGTTTTCACAGGAAATGCAGTCTCTCTCGTTACAAACAGGAAATGATTCCCAGTTTTAATCCAGCTGAAGTTTTAATAGTTGCCATTTGGTATTAGCTGATGTTAGATACACTTAGTTATTAAAATTGATTTAGTTTCCTTACGTTTGAGGACCTTATCGCTGCACATTTGTTGCACACAGAAGCTGAACTTGCCTCCTCAGTTAATGGGTTAAAACCCACAGCTTTATATTTGGAGTTAATCGAGTCGTGCGTGTTAGTTTTTACTCTTCAGCTTGTCTAGCAGATGTCATATTTTAAGATTTACTCTCCTGACCCTGCTGTCTCTGTCCCTCAGTGTGGGGTGTGTAAGGGACAGTTAGGAGACACAACCACAGGGACGGACGTCCGGATCAGAAACGGCCTCCTGAACTGTAACCAGTGCTACATCCGCTCCCGCTGTGAGTCCGCTACATSCTCCCTCCTTTACAGCTCCTGCCTCTGGTTCTTCACATGTTCCCTGTTCACATTTCAGGTTTTGTCTTTCTGTACGTTTATTCTGACTGAATGTTGTTTCCCTCCGTTCCTTTGGTTTTTCACTAAGAACGTTTATCGGTCATTACGATCTTCCCAGTTGTAGTTTTCAGTTTTCCACGGTCGGCTCCAGTTCAGTTTGTTACGCCACATTTCCTGCTGTGTTTTTTTGTTTCTTTATTAAACCAGAGATGTGGGGATAAAGGGATAAAAGCTTCTGAGAATGCCTTCTGACTGAGCTGGAAACAGAGCTTCAAAGTCTCCATAGACTTAAATATAAAGATCACTAGACTGAGCCCCGCCCATACCGTACACTGGTAGCCTCTGTGACAGCATGGAGGAGCAAAAATGGCGTCTAAAAGGGCAACAGCTCACAGCCTCCATAGAAACTAATAGATAAACAACAAGCTGAACTGGATCTGTTTCACAGATTATCGGTCATGTTTCAATCAATTAATAATTATGTTAATTTCATTCAATAATCATGTAAAACAGCAGATTTATACCAGAGAAATATATAATTTATAAGTAACAATGATCTAAACCAGACCTGAAGTCAGCCTGTAACTTA